>NW_024582565.1:336758-435762 GCF_018398535.1 Haplochromis burtoni | reverse complement strand
GTGTGTGTGTGTGTGTGTGTGTGTGTGTGTGTGTGTGTGTGTGTGTGTGTGTGTGTGTGTGTGTATAGGGTAGTTGATTACAGCTCTGGTGAGCTTGGTGTCAGTCTGTATACGTAGAGATAACAGGATTAAGAGGCTACTGACACTACTGTACAAAAGCAATGGAGGGAGGAGAGGGAGTGATGCTAGGAGGGGAAGGGTTGCAAGAAAACTGGTGGGGGAAGAAATAAACGAAAAGGAACTTAAAGGGACGTTCCCATCAAATTCCTTTGCCATATGCCAATTGGAGAATTAGGGCTAGAGTTCAGTAGAATTTACAGTATATCCCGCTTCCAAGGAGTCTTGTAATTTTTTAAAAATGGTCTAAAGCAATACTTTTTCAGGCTTTCTGGAGGTCGTTCAAAGTTTTGGGCGGATTGTTTTGTTAAATCACTCAACACTGACGTACGAATGATTCTAGCATAAAAAAGTCACCTAACTCAAGGGATTAACCAGGGTTGTGTCGGCACATAAGAAACAACCTAGCAAAGAACCAATTTTAAACTGCATCTTAGGGGACTTTGTTATTGGCAGCCTGTCGTAAAAAGGTGTAATTTGTTCCAATTTCTTTTAGTTGAATCTATGAAAATTGTCAAATTAACACAATCTGACAGGCATAAATAGTGGCAAAAAGGTGGCATGCCTACGGTAAAAGGAAAAGAAAAACTATGAACAGAAAAGCCATATCTGAAAGTCATGTGCTTACAAAAATAGGGGGGGAAACTGAAGTCTCAGTAATGGTCTCAGTGTAAGACGGGGTTTGTTAAGAAGCTTTTTATAAGGAAGGTAAACAGGAAGACAAGGCCAAACGACACAAGAACATGACTGAAAATCAGTGGCAACAGGTCTGATGGAGTGATTAATCCATATTTGACGGTATAGGTTAAATCATCATCCATATGTACAGAGAAGGTCACCAGAGGTGATGGTTTGGGCCTCCATGTTCAGAAGATGATGGACTTCTGAACACAGAAAAGTACCATCAGCTTTTGACCCACCATGAATTACTATAGGGAAATAGTAATTGGTTGGTACTATTGGTACTAAAAGGAAACTTTTAGTACAGTACAAGCATCTTTAAAAAAAAAACCCTGACCCACACACACACACAATGGAGCACTATCAGTCATTGATTGGCCTCCTTAGAGCCCAGACTTCAAAATTATTGAAGCAGTTTGGGATCATTTTGCCAGAGAATAGAAATTAAATCAGCCAACATCCAAAGAAGAGCTTTGAATATCCTTAAATGAGCCTGGAAAACTTTTCCTGAAGACTACTTAAAGAAATTACGAGAAAACTTCCCTAAGTTTCAGGTTGTGCTGAGGTTTTCAAGTTTTTTGGGGGGTTTTTTTGCCTTATATGCTGTATTTGCATGCATGTTTGCACAAGTTTCAATAAATCACTCCTTTTCCTGTTATCCTAGCAAAATATCCAGAAATTTGTGGCTCCACACTTTTGCACAGTGCTATATAAAATTACAGACACGGGGGGCGAACAATCACAGATTTTTCCATATTAAGCACGCGTGGTCACTCAAGGGTTAATAAGAGTTATTAAAAGTCATGAAATCCTAGTCAAACATGCTGGCTTTTTTTCATCAAAACACCAAACAAATTAATATCTGTTGAAAGAGTGGTTTGTTTAAAAATAAACAGTGAATTCATTCTGGAAACTTGATTTGGCCTCAATAAGACTTTACCATCTTTCCCTTTGTTTTTCACCTAGTGTATCTATGAATGCATGTGAGGAAAAATGCTAATCACATCTAAATAGATTCTCCTAACACAAACAGCGCTGCAAACATGCACATAAACGATTAAAAATGACACTTACCCCAAACACTGGCAGAAATCTTTCACGCAAAAGGCCTTACTGAACTGGTTTTTAACAAACTTGAAACCTTCCTGCTGTACTGTATACAACTTTGTATAAACATACTGCAATATTATGATTTCCTGCTCAATGTTCAGTCAGTTTTGGTTATTTCCAGAGTTCTTTTAATTTTGTGTTGCTGGGATGTTCTTCCAGTTTTTAGCAGGGAGAGATACTTATACTCCAATCTGATCGGCACTGATTTGAGTGTAAATTGGGTTTAGGAATCTTAAGTAAATAAGAGTGTTATTTCAGCTACAGGGTTACCCGATATATGAAGAACTAGTGTATAACAGAGAATGTTTGCTGAAGTAAACTGTGCCAAGAGACAGGAAAAAAATATATTTGGCCAGTAATGAGAAGATCAATGAAAGTGAAGATTGAGACAGATGATGGATAGAGACTGGGGTAAAAAGAAGTAAAGGATTTTGGTAAGAGTGCTGATAATGATGAATAGCAGACAGACAGAACATGAGACAAATATTAAATAGGAAAGAAGGGAGGAAGAAAAGCAAGATTTAAGGAAGACGAGGACACAAAGTTGTTGCCAGAAGTTCTTTTCCTGCCTGTTGAGTTACAAGAAGGATTAGTAGTAGCAGAATTAATCAGCTATGCAATCAACATGTCTCTTAAATTAGTGTATCATAACTCTCGATTTTAATTGGTGGTCCCATGAGGTAAATGAGACCATTTTTCTCTCCAATCTAATCCAAGTAAAAGGAGGGAGTGGGCCAATTTATAGTGTGCAAAAGAAGAGTAAGCTGCAGGGCTTCTTAAACTCTTATGTTCAGAAGACATTCCCAAATTGAAAATTAGAAAGATTTTTTCAGAGAAAGAGTGGAAGAATAAAATGAATTTTCACAAAGTATTATTAACCTCTGGCACTAGTGCAAAATTTGTGAGGAACTGTCTGGTCCTATAGATCAATCAAACAGAGAGAGAGAAAGAGAGAGACCCCCACAGAGTGAGTTACTCCTCTGTGGTCCTCCACGTTTGCTGAGGGAGCGCTGGCTCACCAGGGACAAATTAGCCGCACAGGAGCACTGAGGCATCATGGGAAATTAATGATCAGGACCTCCAGGAAGTGAGCTAATGAGTCCTAGTGCCACACACACACACAGAGACAGGCACACACATGGTAGAAGACACAGAAAGCAAGACAAGAAAAAAGGAACTAGCCAAATGTGCACACAGCTATCAATGTAACTTTGGATGAGTGATAGCACTGAACCAACAGCTGAGTTAGTGTGACCCACACAGGCTGCGCACACACACACACACACACACACACACACACACACACACACACACACACACACACATTTGGAAAATCAGATAATTAGAGAGGACCACCAGTGGCTTTCGCCCATGGAGGCGTTGTGATTACTGTCGCTACACCCTCCCCTGGGGTGTTTGACAACAACCAGAGAATTAATACTTATCACAGCATACACACACACACACAAACACCATCCAGCCAAGAGTGGTTGAACTAAATGTAGCTCTTGCAGACACCAGTTACGGAGATGCTGTGGCTCCCTGCTGTTATCCTGTGTTGGGTACTTGAATGCACCACTTCACCATACAGTGTTGGCCTACTTGGGGCTGTACAATAAGGACTGAAAAGAAATTTCAGGAGAGGACAAAGGACGCTTTCTTTTTGTATCAGTCAGCTGCTTACCTTTGAGCAGACACCCAACAACAAAAGTGGTGTTTGCTGCTGAGTAATGAGACTGAATAAGTGAAACTATTCAGTCCACTAAGAAGAACCCAGGTTTTCCTGAAAAACTGGAACAGTGACAATCTGTCTCCCCACACCAGTGGGCGCACCTCCCAAGGATTTAACTTTGCACTGCAGTACAATAACATGGCCACACCCTTGTTGAGTGATTGGCCTAAAGTTTCCCCGGCACCGCCCTCGGCCCAGCGCATCCGCCCTTCCAGCGTTCCGTAGCCTGTTGCTGCCAAACCATCTGACAGTTTAAATTTATATTCTGCCCTATTACTGTACTCCAATCCCCAAGCTTTAAAGTCAGTCTTTTTTTTTTTAAGTCATTACAGTGACTAGAGCTCACTCTTAAACCACGATGCGCAGTGTGGAGACGCGCTCAGCAACGTTTCTCTGTGGTGGTGCACACCTTCTTTGCAGCCTGTAATTGTTAACTTTTTTTTGTGAGGGACATCACTTCACGTTGTTGCATCATGGGAAGCTGCAGCAGCAGTTGACGCTAAAGTGTGAGTTTGTTCATGAGTTGCTGAAGCTCCTGAAGAAAGTTGTTCGCGGAGCTCCTTTGCGTCGGGTCTCGTCACCTGATTTTGCGCACCACTCCCAGCCGGTGCAGAACCTTTCCGCAGCGGCCAGGATGGGCACCTTGCTGTGGACACTCGGAACTCCGCCTGCTTGGAAAGCTACGATTGTCTTCTTCAATATAATATCAGCTGTTGTGGCCAAAAGGCACACCGTGTTTTGGAACTCTACAAACACAAGGTGAGGAGGGGGAGTCTGTGCGCGTAATGACGCTTCTCTTGGTACAAAACGAGAAGGCTGTTTTATTTTCATCACTAGTGACCAAATAAATGTTCACTGTTAAGGGGTCCAGATTTGGTTTAATCTACCAGTTTAGGTGAGAATAAACATAGCTAGTCTGAACTTGCACTTTCATGCCATTGCACAACATCTTTAATGATGCCTTGTGAATGACTCAGGCTTTAGTTGTTTAAAAGAATCTCAGCTATGTACCAGCTCACGTCAATGTTTACTTAAATGCAGTAGGGAGGGAAGCAGGTCAAACCTGCACCAAAAGCTATCAGGCTGTTTCCTTTAAATCAAGTAGTCTCAACTCTGTGAGTACAGTGGAACCCTCGGTCCACTTGAGAGAGACCTGAGTGATCTCACCTCCTTGCCGCAGCCAGTTATCTTTATCATATTGACCACACTCTAACCGTGGCTTTCACCTGTCTGCTGCTTCTTGGAGTTAGTGATTATGCTACTTATAGAAAGGCAGAAGTAAGGGTTTCTTCCTAAGTGTTTGTTCTGAATAGTGCCCTAGATAGCATTCTCAGGACACAGGTGTATATTAAAGTCTAAAGTGCTGCTGTGCATAAGCGAATATGTAGTCAGGTAAGGGGAAGCTGTGTGTGTGTAATGGGTTGATTGGGGCCATTAGCCAGGCAGAGTGTGGCTCACCTGCTGATCCAGGTGTTCCAGTGCTTGCTAATTGAAGGTTTGAGGTGGGAGACCTGCAGGGCCTGACGGGCTACTGCCCACCAGAACACATTCGCGACTCTCTTACACGTTTTTCTAGACTCTTGCTCTCTCAGAGGCCAGAGTCCCCAAACGCTCTTTCAGATGAACGACCTTTTTACTTAGCCGTTGGCCACAGAGACTGCTCTGTCAGTAACTGTTTTATCTTTATGATTTTACATTTGTAGATGCTCAAAATCTGACAGAAATGTGACTCCTGGGACTATTAATTTCCCCAAGAGCTCCTTTGTCTAGGGGGCAGGCTCTTGTAGTGGAGGTTATACCCGGTGTGTGCATGTGGGGGAAAACTCAGTCATGTAATTGGGATCTGACAGAAATGTGGTGGACAGAAACACTGAGGATTAGGAAGCACCTTCTTGTTCTCTAGAGATTCAGGGATGAATGGTCACAGCCTGTGGCATGGCCACACAGTCTGCTGCAACACCACGCAATCACAATGCCATCAGCATCACGGTGGAGAGTAACCCACTGTGGCAGAGAATCACTCTCATCAGCAACACCACCCAATCACAAAGCTATCAGTGGTGCCGTGATGCTGCACCAAGTCCAGAATCCCCTGGGTTTACCACAAGGATTTTCCTCTCCTCTCCTCTCCTCTCCTCTCCTCTCTCTTCATTACCTCCCTTGTTACAGCCTTCTCCTTTCATCTTTTGTCTGCACTCCCTCACTCCTCCTTCTCCTCTTTATGTCTCACAACTCCCTCCAGCCCAGTGATGGATATTGGCTGTGTGATTAGTTGAGCTTCAGTCATTTTCCCATACCATATTTTCTATTAGCTGCCAGCCAACGAGCCAGCCAAGTTGTCCTGAGGCCTGTAAATGCAGCCAGGTGAGGGGAAGAGGAGCACAGGGACACGAGAGCCGTGATTTTGTTGGATCAACGTAGCAATAAGAGAGCCAAAGACTGCGTCTGACATTCTGAGCACAGACAGTCAGAAAATAACCACGATTGGCTTCCTGCTTTTTTTTTGTCCGCAGTGCTGCAACAGATTACAGTGTAACTGTTATTAATAACTGTGTAAAACCTTTTTTTTTTTTTTTTACATTTTCAGCATAACTTTGTGTTATTTCATCCATTCCCATTCTACATTGCCTTGTTTAACATCTTTCAGCTCACTGTTGTGGCTGAGATTTAGTTTCAGTGCTTTGATTCTTGCTAAAATGGCTCTGGTAAGTCCATCATCTATGGGCTACCTGGGCGACACAAAACCAGCAGCAGGTCAAAGATGGTGACCAGAGGTATACTAAGTAAGAGAAAAGCCTCGTTTTCTTTTGGAGTTGATGAAACGGGACTTAAAGAGAGTTAATCTTGGATCATCATTCTGCATGTTGCCAGACCCATGACTTGAGATACACACTAACATTCCTCTGTAAATGTTGTAAACACTATAGCTTTATAAGCTAAAAACAGTTCATAGTTTTGTGTAGAACTGGCTTTGCTTGATTTATTGGTAAAATATTGATAATAAATTTGACCCCATGCACCAACCTTCTTTGGAAATGTAAGAAATTGTATTTTGCACATTCATGAACTAACAATAAGTGATTGAGTGTATTCATGGCAACATTATTCCTGTCACATGTGAATCTGGGAAAGCATCTAAAGACTAGCTTAAAACAAATGATTAAGCTGCTTATAACAACCGTAGCTGGTGGAAAAACGGACTCTTTTTAATATGAACGACAGGATCCCATCTCTGGCCTTCACCTTTCCCTACAACATCTAGATTTATAGTTTTAATGAAGCAAGGGCAGTGAAGTGGAGACTGTAGGGCTTCACTGCTCTGTTCTTTGCTGGCTAATATGCTTGTAACAAAGGCTCAATGAAACACTTTAACTGGCACACATTTAGCACCCCCTATATTGAAAAATGAAGCTCTGAAATGAAAGTGATAGACTGACTGCGGGGTCGGCGTTGAACATTGCAGAATCGGATACCCCTGCCTCTTTCTTTTGTGGGGCTCCAGTGGTTCGATCGCCCTCTTTTATGATTTTTTATGAACACGGTTTACGATCGCTCTCCATTTTATAACCGTGTCTCTCTCAGAGCAATAGTTCCTTATTAGAAGAGAAATTATTTTTTACTTCCTGGAGCAGTTAAAGGTTAGTATAATAATATAACCCCAGTGCTCAAAGCTTGAGTGTGTGTGTATTTGTGA
The DNA here is from genome assembly GCF_018398535.1 of Haplochromis burtoni. Taxonomy (NCBI): domain Eukaryota; kingdom Metazoa; phylum Chordata; class Actinopteri; order Cichliformes; family Cichlidae; genus Haplochromis; species Haplochromis burtoni. The sequence goes on along the minus strand of NW_024582565.1, from coordinate 428,428 downwards.
GTGCTGACAGTTTACCTTAGCTCCCCCCTGAGCCACAAGCTCAGACTGGTTTATTGGTGTATTCAGCTTCTTCTTGTGTTCCACGGAGAGCTTTTAAACCTGTTGGGCCAAACACGTTGACCAGCCTATTTGCAGATACAGCTGTGTCTGCTTTTTGCGCTGCATGCATCCTCATAAATTCGCTCAGGAGCCGTCAGGAAGTTTACTCAAAGCATCAAAACTTTAGGGATTGAATTACACTTCTTGGGGGACAAGAAATGGCTTGAAAGATTGGGCTGCTCATACATCTGTAACGAGAATAAATGTCACCCATACCTGGAGCTTTAATCACCTACTCCATTTTCTGGTTCTTGGCACTCACTTGTACTATTGCTTTCCCTCCTATCTGCCCGGAGAGGATGAAAACTTGTTGCAACAGTTCCCCTGGATCACAGCTCAAGCTTCAGTCTCTGCGTGCCAGCTCCTTTGCTTTCTCCGCACCCCAATTTTTTTGTTTCTGAATTTGCGTAGAGGCAGACAAGCGTAGTTTTAATTGTAAATGACATTAACATTTAAAACCCGCGACAGAAACATCGTAACCAGTTTTCCTTACCTGCATCCTCACTTGCTCAGACTTGAACTCACTCTGAAAGTTTGGACACAAACTTAATCTTTATAAAACATCAGACCAGACCCCTCTGAGCTCTCGCGCTCCCTCTCTTTTTTTTTTTTTCTTTCTTTCTCCCCCCGTCTCTCACCCGCTCACACAAAGACCTAGGGTGAGCTCTAAGCCAGTGAAGCATGTTTAAACGGGGCATGAGGTGATGAATATTTGTATTGGTTTTCTGTATCTTTATTGAAAGCTGCCCTCATAAGTCCTCTGTGTAATCTCTGCTCTGTTTATGCATCATTTCCGTCTGTGTGCACTTGTGAATGATCCAGTTTAAATACCAAAGTAAATCACATTCTGCATACCATAGCTGCACTCACGTACACACACACACGTAACTGATCTGTGGGATTGCACAAACAGACGCATGCAATATACAGTAAAATAAAAGCAGATAAGTTGTAATTGTGTCTTGTCAAGGATGATGATTGCACTTTTAGACTGATTTCTTTCTTCTCCTTATTTTATTCCTTCATCCAGCGATCTGTCTGCATCTATTACCCCTCTGTAGATTGGACATGCAAATGAATACGTTCCTCGGATTGCTTTCTCTTCTCTCTGTGTCTGTCTATGTACTAATCTCTATCTTCCCCTGGTAAATGATTAACATGGAGAACCTGGCTGAACTATAATCAACAAACCCACAGTGAGGTAATTACCACTTTATTCCCGGTCCTGCTAACAAAGCAGTCCCCCTCTCTCTCTCTCTCTCTCTCACACACACACACACACACACACACACACACACACACCCCACACACACACACACACACACACACACACACACACACACTCTCTCTTCCTCGTTCTCTGAATATCACTTCATGTCTCTCTCTCTTTCTCATCTGTCATAGCTGCATCAGTGTCTCTCTCCCTTCTCCGTGTCAGTGCCTATTGTCTGACTTCGCCGCTGCGCTGTGGTCTGTGCAGATATAGAACCGCCTTTGCGAGTGCAATTGTGTGCGTTATCTGTCTTTGTAAATGCGCTTTGTCTGTTTGTTTGTGGTATCGAGTCTATTATCTGGAGGTAAACTGTGGTTGAGTTAACTTCTGTGTACACTCGAGCTTCTTCATCTCTGTCAGAAAACAATGCAAGGCAGTGATTTTTAGTGATTTGAATGCCTGAGAATTGACGTTGGGTGTCGTCGTTGTTGTTGGTTGAAGTTCATTTCACTGGAACAATAGCTCTGTCAGAGGTGTGTGCGTGCCTGTGTGTGTGTCTGTGCGTGCAAGCTTGTGGCTCTTACTGGCTGGTTAGCGTAAAAGGGAAGTCTTTGTTTCCTTGAAGAGATGCAGTGTGATAAGTGTAAGTTCTGGAAAAACAAAACCCAGAAATGCACGAGGATACCCAGCCCCATTAAACCACTCAAGGCTTTGATTCATTTCTGATCTTGCACATAATTCATCTGGGTTGTTTTTCTTTTTGGGGGGGGTTGGAGGCGCTTTTGTCTCTTTTCTTTTCTTTTTTTACTTTTCTCCAAACTTCCCTTCATCTCACAGCAAGTAGTGAAAATGGTTTAACAGGAAAAATCATCTGTTCCGGTCAGCAGTATGTAGCTGTGGGAACATTTACCAACCACTGTGCCTGCCAGCCTCGCATCTAAATAGGTCATTGTTTTGTTTCCACTCGTTAGTTGATTTTAGGTGTGACTAAAGTGTTCGAGGAAAAAGGCATAATATTGTCTGTGGATGCTTGGCTTTTTTTAAGGTGGGGCTTGCATATAAGAGTATTGTGCAACTTTGAAATGCCACATGGCCTAACTATCTCCAGCAAGTCTTTCCAGAAATATTTAGAGGTATCTACCATGCGACACTGCTTCCCTCACCTTTCATGTGTACATCTGTGTGAAATCAGTAATCCTCTATTTCACTGTTTAGTGATATACCTTAGAATGAAACCAGCATAATCGTTGCACGACAAAACTAATCTTTGCATTTGAAGTGAACGCTGAGATACACATGCATAGGAAGACTCGAGCACACTGTGCTGAAAATGAGGTTTGGGGCCTAGCAGTGAGGATGTCTGTATTAAAATGGATCAGATAGTCACAGTGCAGCTTGGAGCAGTCGGAGCAGACATGGTGTACAAGCATGAAAGGACGGCCGCTCTCTCCTCCTGGTCAGGATATTTAGTCAATCGATACCAATTTAACACCCAGATATTATCGCCGGCTTCTTGCATTATCGCTAGACTGCATATGGACCCATCTCTTTCCCAATTTCTCTCCCCACGCTGCCCTGTTTCTCTGTGTACACACATACATCAATATTAGGTTGCATTAAGCTGTAATAAGTTGCATTGTGTGAATGTCTCCAAGTGGGGTGGAACAGCTGTGGAATGAAATGAGGTTCAGTGATGTCTGCAGCTCAGTTGGCACGGTGCAGCCCAGCTTTGGCACAAAATGGCTGCTGTGGCGCATGTGTGTGAAGAGGGTGGTTATGGTGGTTAAGGGCTGTTGGTGAGCACTGAGCAGGAGCGCATTCATTCATTCACGACACACAATGAGATGTCATTGTTGTAAGTGTCAGGCGAGCTGTGTAGTCCTTTGACGTACAAAACGCCAATTAAATTGGCACGCAAGAATTTGTAAACTGTGGGAAACGCCGTCACTCTGAGCTTGACCAAAACAAAGCAATCTGCTCGCTGTTTGGCCCATATGTGCATTTTCGAGTATTTCATTCTCATTTTATTACGCGTGCAGGCAGAAACGCGTCCGCATGTACCTATAGCCTCTCGCTGTACTCTTTCTCTCGGCTCAGAGATCCTGCCAAGAGGCAACTTGGGAATTCCCGCTGACAGAAATTGAATTAGTATTGACCGAGGCAAAGCAAAAGGCTGTAGCTGGAATCAGGATTATTGTACCAGACAAGGTCCTCACTACCAGGAGGGCACTGAGACATGTTTGCCATCATATCTCTATATTCTTTAAAGATGCTTAAGTACATTCACTCCAGAAGTGTTTCTTGATAATTGCTTAGATGTTCACACAGAATCTCCAAGCCAGTTTCCTAGAAATTGCTCCTGCTTTTGTGTGTGAAAGCTGTGCTTTGTGCGTATTTCCGTGCAATGACTCACTTGTTTTGGTCACTAACTGAGAGTCACAGTCATCAGGTGCAGACAGGACAGCCATTTTTCTTGCAAAACTCTAACTTTTTGCCTTGTTAGCGGACAACTTTTGTGTTTTCATCATAAATCTGCGACTTCAGGAGTGCTTCTCTCATGTGTCACGTAACCAGTAGAGGAGTAGAGGTCTATGGGCTTGATGTCTTTTTAAAAGTCTTAATATTCATGTGTTTGATTTTAACGCTGCAGTGTGTCACTGGATTAAAGTAAAGAGCCCCACAAATCTGTCTCAGGTTTAAATTCTCTCTTTCACGCATCACAAAGTGTCTGCGAAGTGGTGCTTTTAAGCTACATTTATTACGATTTGGGGAAATATCATATAAATGTGCTTGATGTAATAATAATAAGGCACTCTGGCGTTCTGTCGTGGGGGGTGTATAATGGAGGATTTAAAATAATTTTCTTTTATATAAAAATGAATTCTGTTACAGAATGTGTGAGGAAAATGCTTAAAAGCACAGAATAGCATAAATTGCCATATTCTGATTACGGGGAATGTTTTGTGCAAGCTGCTAACTCGCAGCTTTTTGATAAGTATTAGCAATTATGTATTCTGGTGGTGTGTGTATAAAGGATTTTTTTTAAAGCTATAGGTGTGGCTGTGTACACTTTATCTACACACAACAAAGAAATCCTTAGATTTAAAAAGATATGTAAAGGGGTGTGAACATGTGTGTGTACTTATGGGGTGTATGTTTCATTTTTGCTCTCTTTTTATAGTTGTTACAGAAAAGTTTCGAGTAACACTTTCAGCTACACATACACAAGTATTCCTATTTCCTAAAGCCGCTTTTTATCCCGTCCTTTGAGATTTCCAGATAGATCACATGACAAATGTTGTGCTGTGTTGATATTATGACTCTTCTGTATTATTAATTTATTTATTTTTAGGAGACTTTTCCATGGTGGAACAAAAACTAATATTATTTTGGTATTGCCTCCCAGAAGTGTGGTAGCACAGCATACTGTGCAGCGCTCCCCCCAGTGATGTAAAACGCGTGCAGAAACATGTCGCTTCTGTTTCTCTTTGCGCTGCCACACACACCACAAATGAATATACACGCTGCCTTGCCTGCTTCATTTTTTTTTTTTCGTCAGCCCCGAGAGATGGTAAAAACATTAGACCTGCAGTGGAGAAAAGTGAGGGATGGAGAGTGCGTTAAGGAGACGATGGTAGTGAAAGAGTCAACAGATTTCAACTCCCAAAACAGCTCAGGGAGGCCCCCAGGGATGGAGGGATGAGGAGAGAGGGAGAGAGGGAAGAAAGGATGTCAGCAGGTATTACTATCACTGTCACAAGAAGGCGTGAGGAGCAAACCCTCTCTCCACCCCTCCCTCCACACACACACACACACACACACACACACACACACACACACACAGGGGCTTACTCACACACTCACCGTGACGCAGCCATGTATACAGGTGTCGTAGAGAGGCTCACACACGCTACCGTCACCCTGCCTGCATATACGCTCGCTCATGGATGCTCGGACTCTGGGGAGAAGCCACGTAGGGACCACGCTGCGTTTAGACCTGACGCTGCTTTCAGTTTGCGCTACAGTCTTTACCTGATTGCCACCGAGACATAATATAATAACACATGCTTATTAAAGAAATAAACACCAGCAATTCTTTGAGGACTTCACTAAGATGAAGATATGGTTTTTGTTCTGTTTTGTTTTGTTGTTTGTTTGTTTGGGGGTTTTTTTGGGGGGGGGGCATGGGGGTTGCGTTCATGCAGACAAGATTTGCTTTTGTTGTTACAATAACCTGTACCACATGATTTTTTGGGGGGGGAGGGGGGTGCACTGATGCACAGCTTGATGCTTGTCTCCTGGTACTCTGACTGCTATTTTTCTCTCTTGCTCCCTTGTTCCTTTTTTCCACCTCTTTCCTCAACATTTTGTTCCAATGAGATCTTTTATTTATGAGTTCAAGGAAATGTGGGCTTTATTTTTCAGAATTCCTTATTTGATCAACTCTGCTATGTAATTGTAGCTATATAATTGCCATCGGTTAACCCCCTACTGTGTTCACTTTTTAAATGTGCACAAGCACATATGTATCTCTTAATAATCTGCGTGTTATTAGTTTGGTATCTCGCCATGTTGTGTTACTGTGCATAGCGTGGGGGGGGGGGGAATACTGTGAAAACCAGCTCAATTTTAGTTATGCTTTATCCGCCACTTAGTTTTTTTAAGGGCTTAACTTGTGTTTTCTTTAATCCTTTAAGTAAACTTTTATTTTTTTGAATCGTTGATAGTCTAGGAGTATCGGGAATGGTGGTTGCGTTTTGTGCTGAATGGATGGAAATAGCTTTGTCCCAAATCTCCATAGTTGTGGCCTTGTAGCAGTAGAACTCATGAATCTCATTGCTCCCCTATTCAGCTGGAAATGGAGTTCTTGTACACGGTGCGCTTCTCAAAACACTGTAGCAGATGCTGCACGTTTATGATCGCAGAATTAATCTGTGCGTTCCCCTAAAATACACCCGGTGACAAATGCCTAGTCATAAAAGCTGCAAAATCACTCACTCGCTGCGTTTGTTTATTGCATTTATCGATGTGATGGATTTGCCTGCAGAATGGAAATTTGGTGAGGGCCTTGTTGTTCTTCATCAAAGGTTCATAATTAACACCTAAACAAGTGAGTTTTTGTAGTATTTTTCGCAGCGCGTGTCGCTTTGCTGTTAAGAAACAAAGAACACTCACCCACAGTCACACATACCATGCCTCCTGTGTGTTAATCTTGTAATTTTGGGTCATTCTGGTTCATTACTTAAAGTAGCGACCAGTCATCTTTAATCCCAAATTAATCAGTTAATCCCAGTCCAATGCCAGGCTGTTATTAGCACCACGTTAGCCTGGCGTCTGCACCGCTTCTCTTGACCCTCACCATTTCCTTCCTTTCTGCTCCTAAATCCTCACCACCACCACCACCCCTCCTCTTATTGTGTCTGAACCTTTCATCAGTGTTGTGGAACACAACTGGCCCCTCTAAGAAATTCAGAGGCATCCGGCTTCAAGGCAGACTTTTAAATCAAGCTAAGTGTCAAGAGTATAAATTTTTATTTCACACTCTCGAGCTCATGTACTTGAGCTAAAAATGCTGTATATGCTCAGTTTAATAAAACATATTCAACAGTCTTATCCAAACCCTAGCCGAAACCCCATGCAGACTTGGCAATAATGTAGTATTTTTGTTCTCGGCTCTTTTGATTGTATCGGGCTCTGTAAGTGTCCTACCCCTGGTGGGAATATGTGTTCATGAGTGTGAGGGGCAGGGTTGGGCAGGGTGGGTGGCTGTGCGTGACTAGAACAGGACAAAGCTGGCTGCCTTGAGGGGAAATAAAGGGGACCCTCCATACCCCCGACACACAGAGCGATATGAATCTTAACCGTTGTGACGGAAAAAGATGGAGAGGGAGAGAGAAGCGTGGATCGGCTGTGATGGTGGGAAGGGAGAGGGAAGGGGGCAGTTTAGACTCCTGGGATTCCAAAGCAGTGACCGTGAAAGTGCTTAGATAAACAGAGAGGGAGGGAGGGCAAAGTGGGTAAAACGAGGATGGAAGAAGCATTCGGAGGAAGAGGAATGGTGAAGAAGGTGTAGACACACTGACTGGTGAAGGAAATGAGACCTGCTTAAGATGGGGTGAAAGACAGAAGATGAGAGTGAAACCAAGAATAGAAGTTTCTAAATAAGTTCACCGGGAGACAGAGAGACTGAAAGGGACCAGCTCACTCTATTTACTCCTTAACTCGTATGCCTCTCCAATCCTTCTCTCTCCATCGTCTCCCTTCCTCTCCTTCCCTCTGTTTAAATTATTCAAGCCTGTTGGTTGTATTAGAGCAGGTTTCCTTGACATGTCTTAACTGTGTATGTATGTGTGTGTGTGCATGTGTGTGAGTGACAGACAGAAAGACAGCTCTAGGCCTCCAACTGGCCATTCCTAACGTAACAACCACCAAATAATCAGACACTGGGAAAGTGAGAAGGAATGCACACCTGGGATAAATGGACTAGGCTGCCTATCCAGCATTGACCTTCTCATCATGGCGAGGGAGGGGAAAAAACAGAGTACACAAATGGGAAAGAGTGTCTACAGCATCAGAACTGTGACCTACTTAGTAAATGATGGATTCTTAAAGCCAAGTCTGATTTATTGGCTGAGTGTATGTGCTTTATGAGCGCCCTTTTCACTATATTGAGTGCATCTGAGCAAATGTGTGTCTATGGGGTGTCGCTTGCATGTCCTCCTTAACCCACTTACACAGGTGGGCTGAAAGACCCGGGGCTCATGTAAGTGTAGTTAAGTATAGTTAAATAATAGATGAGAGTGTAGAGTGTATACTACAAAGACTGAATGGAAGAGAAGAAGTCAGTAACAAAAAATTACAAAATATTGGTTTAACAATGTTTGTTTATGCAACATGAGAAATGGCACCAACAGCAGACATCATCACAAAAAAAACACATTCACTCCAAATACTGCTACAAAAATGGGTCACATTTGATTGAATGCCAATTTAGAGCATTTGAGTTTCATAAAAGTGGCACAGAAACAGAACCTTTCTATAAAATTTCAAAGCAGCCTTCACCTTCAGAGTTGTCAAATCCTCGTTTTATCATTCAAAGGACAGACAGAAACTCAGAATGTATGACAGCCTATGGATGCGGACAGTGACGATCCAACTATGGAGTCATTCTGACTATTGTTTCCATTTTAAACACATGTGTATAAAGCAGACTAACAGATACTTTTTCTTCCTTTTCTTATTTTTTTTAATCTGTTAAGAAGCTTGCCAATGTGCCCTTTTACAATGCACCGTACAGTCTATTGGCATGGCAACACTGGCAACTCTGTATAACAAACCTTTTTATAGTCCATTTACTCAACTTTAGCATGACGGTTTCTGAATATAGATGGATCTGTCTGCTCTGGAACTGTGCAAATCCGAAGGGCCCAGCCAGCAATACATAAATATTAGACACATGATGTTGACACAGCAGATGAGCCCAGCTGCCACTTTGTAGCAATATGCTTTGATAGATATTATAAATAGTTTGAATCATTGGTCTTGGTGTCCACCCATCATAGTTGTCATTGTTCCCCACCTCTCGTCATATGTCATTCCTGTCAGCGTCTTGGCGGTGAGGTACTGTAGCTAGTTTATGTGTCTGAGCCTGGCACCTGTACAAATCAGCCCTGTATTTATTCTGCAGCTCCATTTAGACTGCAGAAACATGGAGAGCACTCATTACTCTGAGGTTTAGGTTGTCCGACCGAGAGATGCAGGAAAAGGACGGCTAGAACGACGGATGGATGGGTGGGGCGTTGGCTTGGAACCAGTCCCAGCTCCGGATTGGTGGTTGTCCTAGCAACGGCACGACTGACCTTATTTACCCCCCTTTGTACACCCCCTTTTCGTCCATGCACTCTGCTCTCGTCCCGTGCACATTTTTTTTTTTTTTTTTTTTTTTTTTTTTTAGCCGTGCGCGCGCACACTTTCACCATCACTCTTCTCTTCACGAGAGCTCAAACTCTTCGCCTTCTGCCTCTTTTCTCCCTTACACTAATCTTAAAAGTGTGGCCGCTACCGCTCAGGGAAGGTGAGAGAGTGGAGCCAGACTTTTAGCTGCTGCAGCGCTGGTGGGTACAGTGAGGCAACATTTCGCCATACACTGTTTCTGGCCAATTGGTGAAAATTAAAAAGAAAAAGGACCCATAGACTGCCAGACTGCACTCTTGGCCATTTATGCTGTAGACCGTAATTTCATACCTCAAAGGAAAAAAATCACTGGGAAGCTTATTTTTGGATCAGACTGGACCACACATGGCGAGTTGTGCCCGTGTATGAGAGAGGTCTGTCACAGAAGGGGATGATGGTTTCTGCAGACATCCTGCCATATCAAAATGGCTCCGATGAATTTGTTTCCATACTGATGGGTCCTCTGGGCCTGAATTGGGCAATTTTCTTCAGCTCTGCTGGCCATAGCTATGCATCCTGTTGTGCTGCTGAGTCTCATAGAACAGACACATATACACAAACTGAAGAGAACCTTTGCCGTAACAGGCAGAAAATAGACTCTGTCTTTACCTAAGGCTGAGAGTCCTTTAGGCCTGAAGCAGCAAGGCTGTGTGTTTGTGTATCTGTGTATTTTATCAGTGTCTGGGAATTGATAGCGAATGTGGTTCCATGAGGCAACCTGCTGATTCGCACAGTTTGAATGAGAAGTGAAGAGGTATGAATACCCTGTGCCTTCTGGTCATTTAATAGAGCCTGGAGGGCAGGAAAGGTGCAACCAATCACTTCATCTAGTTTACTCACATATGCACACCCACAGCCATCATAGTAAGCGCTTACATACTCATATTAAAGCACAATGCAGTGTATTTGAACATGTGGGCACACATATCCTTTTGGGGACGGAGGTTTTTTTGCCTGGGTGATGACACAGGAGTTTCCTGGGAAATGTTGAGCAGTGGTGGAAAGCCACCTAGATCCTAATGCATATTAATGCAAAAGTAATCAGAACTTGCATGTGAAGATAAAACGGACAGAGACAGGAGAGGGGAAAATGTAGCAGGAAAGTTCACACAGCACTCACATTTGGAGATTGGGAGTTTGTAGAAAAGCAAAAGGTCTGGTGGAGAGGAGAGCAACACTTCCTGCTGACCTTGAACAAAGCAGAGACACACAAATGCATACACACTTGTGTAGAGGCATACCAGACAGGAAAGGGTAGATAAGCACGGCAGCTTATTTTCCTTAAGTCTCTCTTTCCTCTCTGTGAGGAGTGGTTGATCAGTGTTTGGCCACAGTTTGATGACACTGAGAATCTAAAGAGGTGGGGTTTGCAGAGTGTTGAGGATGTGGGGTGGTAGGAGGGTTGTTTAAGGATTTCTGAGCCAGCTGGGCAGGCGGGGTCGTGGGGGGGCCCAGATGGTCAGAGGTGGGGGGTGACATCCTTGTTTGTGTGCGTTGAGGGGAGTAAGCACCAGGTTAGACACAACATTGGTGTTTGGGCTCTGGACACAGTAAGGCTTTGTGTGAGCATGGAGGGGGGCACGGCTTTGGGAACGGGGGGTGGAGGGGCCCTCATTCTGTTTTCTTTTACGTTTATGTAAAGAGTAATCGACTGGGAGAAAGGGACATGGTGAACAGCAAGGTTAGAACCAAATTCTAACAAAAAGTATTGAGTATCAAAGTACTGCTCAATCTGCTTGAGTTTCTTCAAGAAGTTTCACCTCTCAGGCTTCTTCAGTTGTTACTGACTGGGAAGGACTCCCAGGCATCCTCCAAACCAGTTAGATAGAACTGAAGAAGTTCATTTTAGATATAACCTACCATGACCCAGCTGACTGAGAATCTCCACAATTTCCTTTTGAAAATAGGATAGCCTGTAGAGTAGGAATTAACTGAAGCTTTGCAGACCTCAAGGAAAGACTCTTCAGTTATCTGGCTCATTCCCTTTTCTCTACTGTACTGTCTTTGGGCTCTCTTTGTCATGAAATCTCCCATACTTTCCATCAGTTGAGCTGCATTGCAGCTCGTCCTATAAAAGTCTTCACAAAACAGACATATTAACTTGAAAAATGTATTGGTATTAGTTGTGCTCACTTTTAGTCCTCTTTCATGTCTTCTGTAATCAAATCTGTCTCTAGTAGCAGTTAATTGTGATTCAGTGCCTGGTTGTTATCATTTGGTACCAAAACATATTGAAAAAAATCAGTTTGTAGAACGATATTTAGCAGCAATAACTTGAAGCAATAATTTTGGGCATGACTTTATCAGTCTCTCACATCATTGTGAAGGAATTTTGGTGTTTAGTTCTTCGAGGTTTTTGGGCATTTGTTCATACACAGATCTCTTAATGTCCCATCAAAGCATTTCAGTCAGGTTGAAGTCTTTAACTGGCTTTAATTAGGCCATTGCAGCACTTTTCTTTTCTTCTTCAGTCATTTTATTGTAGATTTGTTGCTGTGCTTCGGATTATCATCCCGTTACATGACCCAATTTCAGCCAAGATTTGGCTGTCAGACAGATGTGCTCACATTTGACTCTGGAACACTTCGGTATACATGATCATGAGTTCATGATTGACTCAAGAACTGCGAAGTGCCCTGGCCCTGTGCCTCAAAACAAGTTGAAATCACCCCTCCACCACCATGCTTCATAGTTGGTATGAGGTTGATGGTATGATGTGTTTGGGTTTCTGAGAGTTTTGGCTGAACATCTCTGCTTTAGTGTTGTCTCTCCAAAGCCTTCACATAAAGACCTAAGCTGTGTTGCCATGTGACATGTAGCTCTTTGCTTTTTGGGTTTTTCCTACAGTTCCTGTGGGCATTGCATGGGCTGACCTTGGGCTGATGGGACAACCACTCCTGACTAATGCTCAGTAAATCAGGATTAGCAGCACCTGGCTGCTACTTACTTTAATTCCGGTGGGGGCAAAATACAGGACTACATGCAGCAATGCAAAAATCGTTTTTACATGACTGTATGTCTTTGTGAAGCCGATAGAAATTAGAAGTAGACTGTATGTAAAAGATGCATTTTCAAATTCCCGTTTTAACCCTTTAAAGTCTAAAACAATTGCTGGGAAACGTTATAAAAATGGAGTGCTTAGTGAACGTGTTGATGGAAAAAAAACCTAAATTTTTTTTTTTTTTTTTTTTTTTTTGCAAAATAAAAATATACATAAATTTAAAAAATATCCATAAGTAGCCACACCCTAAATATTAGCTCAATTCATTGTTTTTGTTTGTTAGTTTGTTGTTTGGTTTTGTCTTTGACTGTTTTTGTTGACTTTGGTGGTTTAAGAAACACTGGAATTATTTTTCAGACTCAGAGGTTCAGTCCATCTTTTACATACAGTCTGTGGGTTGATTACATATTGGGTAGAGCTAATTGCAGAGCTGCTGTGGCTGGTGGGGCATTGGTAATATTTTTCCGTATTTCAGGTTTATGGGTGAGCATCTGACCACATGCTGTATGGCATGGCCATAAAGCAGCGGCTCGGGTTTGAGTCCGACCAATCCTTTGCCACGTGTCTTCCCCTCTCTCTTTCCCCGCTTTCCAGTCCACCTCCACTGCCACTATCCAATTAAGGCAAAAGCCCAAACAAATTTCAGTATATTTCAGCCTCTGCATCCTGCTAAGCAAGCTTGTCAGATAGCTCATTCGCTAATGAGTAAGTTTGCCTGAGAAACTTTGTATCATCGACTCCAGTGTCAAAACTGACTGCAAATTCTGTACTTAATGGAACAGTTTATGCTACAGCAGAGTACAGTTGCATTAAATTTTATGGTGCAATAAAGCCAATATGACTCCATGGGTTTCCATTCCCTTCAAGGTTATGAGTCGCAAGACAGTTTGTAGCTGGTCAAGAGTACAGTGTTTGTGTTAATGTTCGTTAACAGTAACAATAATTAAAAACTATGACAGTCATTATGGTTGTATGTGAATATTGAAGTTGCGTTATTCATTTTGAGTAATGACTCACCTTGCACCCACTCATCTTTCATCATCAAGGTGATTTCCCACCCATCGTGCAATGCACAAAGAAAAGAAAAAGGAACAACACTTTAAAAGCGTATCTTTCTTGAAAGCACCAAAGATCTGTGTTACTACAGTATCCAACATGAAGACTGAAACTGTGTCACGCTATGCCTAGCCAAGGTAGGGTGACCATGGCGTGCTGTGCCTAGTCAGCGTAGTGCCCAGAGTTAACAGTCATCCTGCTGTGATTGACCAAAGAAGGAGTGAAGCTAGACCAAGCCTTCTGGCCTCCTATTGTCACCTGAAGGAACCAATAAGCTTTTATTAAGGGCTTTGTTTATTTAACCTACTGTACTCTGACTGTATATATACATTTCCTGCATTCATTCGGCATGCACAGTACAGTGTAAGTATGTTATTAGCATTTTCATTATAGCAGAATATTTGTATCCCCGGTGTTTATGTGAAGTACTTTCGTTAAGTGCTCTAGTATATTCGAGATGCATAGCATGCAGCTGCTGTGCGTGATCAAGTATCCTTTCTGTATTCCTGAAGCTGTGTTGCAAGATTGTTGCTCCTTTAATTATTCTCTCATATTAAAGGATCAAAGGTCTCTGCCACAGTGAACTCCCTGCATTTCATTATTATCGCACACGCACACTTTTGCCTTTGTCTGCACACATTTACATGGACACATCCGCAGCATGTCAGCTATGTTCAGTCTTTCAATTCCGCATTTGATTTCCTGTGATTATAAAGGGATAAATGTTGGTCTTTTCAAGTTCTTCACTGAAGAACCCAGCATGTTATTTTTGATTCTGCTCCTCTGTGAGATTTTTCTTTATCAACCACAAGCTTGCACCAGTCCTGAGAAGGGTGTCATTGATAGCCCTGTGGCATGAGGGACAGAGCATGTTTTATTCTCCTGAAGTACTTTCATGTCCTGGTGCTTGTGAACATGTGTTTGTGTGTATTCCCGCCAACGTGTGCCAAAATGCAGTGAGTGTGTGTTCTGTGCCTTTTCCCTCTCCCTCTGGACCCAGCCAATCCTCTTTGTTGCTTCCATAGGTTTCTCCCACCGATAGGCTGCTTCAGCGCTCTGTTCTATGACACCCACAGCTCCACAGTGCTCCCATGATGCCCCTGTGCTGTCACCACTCTGCTGCATGGCGGCTGGCAGGAGGGGAGGATGCTGAGTGTAATTAGGGCGTACCCAAGCCTACTAGGACCAGAGAGGGGGGGTGGAAGAGGCAAGAAAGAGGGCTGACAGTTTGACATCAGTACAGCACACCAACTCTGTAATTGCTGGCATACATATGGTGCAACCCAAGGTTGCAAGGTTGTGTGGGGTAGCGAGTGGGGTAATATGGGATAGAGAGAAGTCAAAAATAGGAGGGAGAATGCAGGCTGAAGAAATAGATGGAGGATGGGTTCACGTCATCCAGAGCGGAGAACAACAAGGGAGGAGATGGAGTAGAAGCAGGGAGTAAGGAAAAATGCGTAGTGGGCTTTTGGGTGGGGAAAACAGGACCTAAGGAATGCAGAAGAAGCTGGAGCTGAATGACATGTATAGCAGGGGGTGCAGCATGTTGACACAGCACACGTCTATTATTACATGCACATACACGCACACACCTGCACACACACTTCCACAGCTGGCGCACCTAAGCAAACATTTCTCTGCCCCAGAGGGGCTTTAAAAATCACCACGGGTAGTATGAAGAGTAAATGTAGTGTTGTGCTTGTGTGTATGTGCTTTTTTTTGCGTTAGCGTTCTCTTAATTAGAAATTCAAGTGCTTTTCTATGGCTGTAATTAGAGCGCACAGGTAATAGAGCTGTCGCACATAACTGCGCACACAAACACACGTGCACAGAGGGGATATTGATCAGGGGAGAGTGTGTGTGCACGTGTGTGTCCTGAGCGAGGGATCCTGATCGATGGTGTCCTGTCCTGTGGATAGATTGCCAATTCTGCACGGTCGCTATTGAGCAGGAAGCAGCTTTGGTGAGATTTGCCTCCAGGGTCTCACCTGCATCCCCAAGACACACACACACACACACACACACACACACACACACACACACACACAACACACACACACACACACACACACACACACACACACACACACTTAGTCGCACATGCCTTTCTGCTTTTGTGGTCTCACACAGAAATACACACCTGCTGCACACGTGCTCAGCTTCAGAGTTAACACAACGCTCATTTCTATTCTACTTTTTGAGCTCTGGCCTCCTTCTCGCCGACACTCTTGTCATTTCTCCTCTCATTGCTCCATCCATCTTTGATACTCTTTGCAGATTTGTTGGACCGTCTCAGTCTCTTGCTTCCTGTCATTTCTATCCGTTTCATTTTGGCTTGCATCACTTCTGTCTCATCCTCCTCCTTCTCCACACTGATTTCTTCCTCTTATTTATTCTTTTGGTCTACTCTCTGTCCGCCTACTTAACTTCAGAGTACTCTGCCGTGCACCACCACCGCCATCCCCTCCCCATTCCACGCTCCTTTTCCCTCCCATGTTCCCCTTGACTGACTCCCAGCACTCCTTCCTCTCTCCTCCGCTCTGTCACCCCTCTATAAAGACTCCCACTGACGGACCTGAACCTTCTGCCCAAGCCACATTCTGCCCCTCATTCTTTGCTCCTGCACTCCATGCGAAGAGGAGACCAATTAAAGTCCGTCTCCTCTCTTCTTCCACTCCGTTGTTCTTCTCTCTGTGTGTCTGCACTCAGGCTCTCTGGGGTCACTAATTAAAACACTTTACTTTTCTCTTTACTCCACTTTTTGCACCTGTATGTCCAACTTCTTCCTTTGGCTTCTTTTTAAACATATTTTTGTTCCAGCTTTTCTTCATCCTGTCTCCAAAACTTTCTTTTCACCAACCTCCTTCTGTCTGCCTGTGGGACTCGTCTCATGTCTCTTCATCACTCACAGGCCTTTCCTCCATTTGTCACACGTTTCCCTTCGTATTTCTTGTCTCCCTCTTTGTTCTTTCATGAAGTCTTATGATATCTTTATGTTAAGTTAACCTCTCTTGCTTTGTCTTACATCTTCTTCCCTTCTGACTTTATTCTCATTCTTTCATTCACATATTAGCTTGTACATGGGAAACTCTTTATACTGCGGGCTGACAGGAAGTCAGAATCCTCGCTCTGAAAGATCGCACATTATGCAGCTGCTCTGTCCTAATGATGCTGTCTTGTCCAGAGTTGTTGTTATGCCAAACTCCAGTCAGCCTTGACTGACATGGTTGTACATGCACATGCACATCCGCTTACGTTTGTACACACATCTATCTGTCTATCTGTGCTGTGCAGTGGGAGAGTGGAAAGGAGAGGGAGTCGAGTTTATTTTACGCTGAACTCCCCTCAGTGGTCTTAATTAGCATGTGAGGAATTTTTGCTCTCTCTAGCTGACACTCAGCATCGTCACTGGTGCAGAAGTGTAGCTGTAGCTTTTGAATCCCACCAAATTCTTGTATTAAAAAGATCAAAATGTTGTTTTATTGCCTGTCACAAGTGTTGGATGTACATTTGGAAAATTGTGGAATTCCTGTCCTTTCTCTCGCTCTTTCTCTACGTGTCTGCAGTCTATCACTGCCTCCCCCCCTCCTTCAGTCATGTATCAGTCTCTAATTGCTACATGCAGTATTAATGCCGTTGTCGTTCTTCCTTCCAGGTTAACAGCAGGTGATCTGTCTGTCCAGCTGAATTTCAACGATTACCTGGACATCCACTGCCCCCACTACCCCAACGAGGAGGCCGTGGGTCACGGGCAGCCGGAGACCCTTGCCCTCTACCTGGTGGGAGAAGAGTCGTTCCAAGGCTGTGTAGAGACCAGGGGGGCCATCAAGAGGTGGGAGTGTAACACCCCTTTTGCTCCATATGGACCAGTGCGCTTCTCAGAAAAGATCCAAAGGTTCACGCCCTTCTCACTGGGGTTTGAGTTTCTGCCAGGGAGACACTACTACTACAGCTGTGAGTAGATGATGTGTATGTTTTTGTGTGTTGGGAGATGGTAAACCGATTTAGAGAGTCAAACATATCACAGCTTGAGCTCAGTGTTATATGAAATTTTCTGACATGCCTGATGTTTGATGATCAGTCATGTGACAGATTTAACAAATAGATACACCGTTAGTTATTTAGCAGCCATACAAAAAATTCCTAACTTAATTGTCTGATTTTTAGAGATATCAAAAGTCAAACATGTCTTAATATGCAACAATTTTGAAGCTTATACGCAGACAAATCGGTCTGCAAGTTGTTGTTGTTATTTGTTGCTTTGATTCTTGTCAGTTTCCAGAAATATGAATAAATGGATACAAATTTTTCCATTTTATCAGTGCCCTGAGATTTTTTGTCCAGTCAACAAACGCCATCTGATTTTTAGTTTAGCATAAGAAGAATGTTGCTTTGAATCTGAAGTATTTAATATTAAATAAATGTTAAGTATTAATATGAGTTAAGCATCTAAAATCATTAGTATTAATCATTATTTTGTTTCTATCTAACTCCTAATGGCACATTTCGGGGCATTTCAGCACTACAGTTGGCATTTCAGAAGCATCGATATGGTATTGATATTAATTCCCAGCCTTTGTCACGTGATTATTTAAATAAGATCAATAGTATACGTTTTTGCTGCGCATAATCTGTCATCATTTTTATGATCGTGTTTAAGTGAAACAATGAATATTCGCTCCAGCTCCTTACACCCTAATAAAACAGCCCCAAAAGAAAAAGAAATCTAAATATTTAATGTTTCAGTTCATCAGTCTGTGCAAAGACACCTGTGCAGGAGATGATGTGGCGGCCAGAAAGCCTTATTTAAAGGATAAAAAGGTTTCACTGTTGCTTAAGTCAGTGTGTTTTTTATGAGTGTCAGCAAACTGCAGCTTTCTGAATGCCATGTTATCCATAAATTCATGCTGAATGACATTAATATGATGTTTTCATAAACCTGTAGGCTGTTGCACAATTTAAGTGATGGTTCCTCCGTGACATCCTCCTGCAATCCTCTCCCCTCACTCATTTATTTCAAACCACTGGAGGGAAAAAAAGGGAGGGAAAGATACAGAAGATGGCTTAGTGGCTGTAAAATCAGTTGCCTTTTTTTTGCTTGCTTTTTTACAACTTCTGGTGTAAGTCCAAGAGGGGGGAGGGCATGAAACGAAAGCAGAAAATGAAAGAGTCAAGCGAATGCATAGTACGGAAGGGGGACAACAAAGAGACAAAAAAGTGTAGGTGGAAGAAATCGAGATCAATACACGGCGACAGCGAGGGAAGAAAAAAAGGCAGGCAGAGAAGCAGACGGAGGTAGAGAAGCGTGGAAGAGTGACACGGGGAGAAAAAGAGCAAAAGATGGACACAGTCTCACAGTACGGGAAGGGTGGGGGGAGAAAGGGATGGGAGGATGGATGAGTGGAACCCAAATGGGAGAGAGAAAAGTGGGGAACAACAAAAGTGATGGATGGAAATGAAGGAAAAGAAAGAATCTTTACATAAATTACTGCTGCGGTCTGAGGGACAATGGAGCATTGTGAGGGTATGAGACACGCTCACGCACACTAACACACACACACAAACGTATGTATGTACGCACATGCACACTGGGCTATTGTGGTAGTTCATGCCAGTTCACAGAAAAGCAACAATAGATCTTACCCCCTGGTTTGGGCCACATCGGGCTTTGGGCGATTGTGTGTGTTTTGTCCACATCAAAGATAAGGCGTAAAGTTGGTCCAAATGTCTGGCTCTGGGGTGTGTGCACTGAATGGGCCCGCAGCACCGGAGACTGCATAATGGCATTAGCCCGGGAGAACAGTACAATGGTATTAGAAACACTAATGGCATTAGTTGGCTGAGTCTGAGCTGGGCTCAGCTCATCTCTCCCACAGACTATGACAGTGACAACCCACTGCCTCCTGGTCTCTGCCCTACTGCTCACCCTGCTGACCAAGACCCATTGGGTCTCCATATCTAGATCCCCAAAAACAGGAAACACCTTTACATCCTCTGATAGTCAGCTCTTCCCAACAGTGGCCAGAGTAATGGTGACAAAGAGAGCTTAGAACAACAGATCTCACTGCTTTGACAACAATCACAAGAAATTTGAAAAATGCGGCAGATAAAGGAAAGCCGAGGAAACGAACAAAGGACTTGACATTTGGAGAGTCACCAGTAAATTATTACAAATAGGAAAACGCAGAAACAGTTAACAAAAGCTTTGAGTTGAAACATTATGAACTGATGGACATAATTCAGAGCCCAGTGTCATAAAATTGCAATGCATTTTTTTTCACCATTTAACAAAAAGACTGGAGCGTGTCACTTTTTCCACTATACAGGGCCCTCAAAAACCACAATGGAATCAAAACAGCGTTGCTAATAACAAGCACACTCATTCCTTTTACAGTTTTTACTGCTCTTTACTGGTGGCTCCCTTAATTCTTCGTGGCACATTTTCAACGAAGTGCTAGGAACGTTTTGGTTCATATTGACGTGATAGCGTCACACATGCTGCAGAGTTCTTGTCTCTGTGATGTGAATCTATCGTTCCACCACATCCGATGTTGCATTCAGATCTAGTGACCGTGGAGTTCATTTAAGTACACCAAACAGATTTTCATGTTCAAGAAACCAGGTTAAGATGATTTGTGCCTTATCCTGCTGTAGTCATAAAGGGATAGACATGGCCAGCAACAATGCTCAGGTAAGCTGTGGTGTTTTAAACAATGTTTGTAGTAAGGTGTCCAAAGTGTGCAAAGAAAATATCCCTCACCATTACACCACCGCTAGCTTGAACTGTTAATACAAGCAGGATGCTTTTATTTTTACACCACATTCTGACTCTAACATCTGAATGTTGCTGCAGAAAGTCCAGGCAACATTTTTCCAAGCTTCTGTTGTCCAGTTTTGGTGAACCCGAGTGAACTCACTTTCCTATTCTTAGCTGACAGGGCTGGCGCCCGCTGTGGTCTTCAGCTGTTGTAGCGCAGGTGCTTTAAGATTTTACATGGTTGTGCATTGCATAGCTTTCTTGTAACAAGTGAGTTAAGTTACTATTGACCTCTGACATCGCCTAGAGAACTGTTGCTCACTGGATGTTTTCAGTTTTTCTCTGTAAAAGTTAGAGATGGTTGTGTAGGAAAATCCAAGTAAAACATCAGTTCCTGAAATACTCACACCAATCAGTCTAGCACCAACAACAACCATCCCATGTGGAAAAGAAATAGTAAAAACTTATAAAAGACTTGCATAAGATGTGGCCTACTTCATATAGTGAATCATATCAGGCTTACATGATTTACTCATGAAAGTGGCCACTTTCTCATTACTTTCATATATTGTTTTAGTAAGTATCCAAAACTTACAAGTTTCATTTATATAATTTTTCAAGGGATCTTATATGTGTTTTCAGTCTTGTATGCTTTTCATACAAGTTTCACACAAGACAGATACAAACTTTATAAGATTTATATATATCGTTTCCATATGGGATGCTACGTTCAAAGTCACTTTAATCACCTTCCACGTTCTGGTGGTCAGTAGAAGCAGGTTGTCTCAAGCATGTCTACGTGCTTAAATGTGTTGCACTGCTGTCATGTGATCAACACAAATAATTGATTAGATATTTGCATTAACAACGAGTTGACCTTCTGTGCCTAACAAAGTGGCCAGTGGGTGTAGATGGTTGTCACTCCATTTATTCCTATGAAATTTGCTAAAGTAGAGATTCCCACCAGCTTTCTGACTTTGTGAAATTCGTTTTATCTGGAAAAAATGTACCAGTGTGTGACGAGTAGATGCTGCAATTTATTCATTCAGTTTGACCGTTTACATGTCTGAATGTAGATCTAGAGGGTCTGTTAATAAACTCTGGATCCTGCCAGCTAAAAGTAGAACTTTAGAAAACACATTTGATGAAAAAACTGAATTAACATTTTGTGTTGAATAATGATCATAGTGAATTGTTTTGAGACTGGGCTATGGAGTAATTAACAAACTAGATGATCTTTTTTAACCATTAACTTAACATTAAATTGCTCAGTTCATTTGAACCTGTGTTGTGGCAGTGTAGCTATATTTAATCTCCCGATGTGCTAACATTGGTTAGTAGAAACGTTTTAATCTATTGTCATTTCTGAGTGCCCCTTAAGTAATAATGTTTTTGGGAAAGTGCCTTTTGTCTTAGACTTACAAGTGCATGTAAGACAGATTTTTTTAACCGACTTAGCTTTAAAGCATATTTGGGTAAACAGAGCTCTGGTTCTTTGGCGTAGCAGTAGTAGCACACCAGCTTTTTCTGCTATGACAAGTTGAAGTGGCTACTCTGTGAAAAAGGCCCATTATGCTAGCACAATGGAGCATCATATTTTGTAAACCTTGTTTCATTTTCAGTATTATTTGTTTTTCTATGAACACAATAAAAAAAAAAAGCTTTGAAAAGCTGGATAACTTGACATGTTTTAGAGAGGTGAAAGATGGGCGAACGAAGAGCGTGTTACATTTCTGTTAAAACCGCAAGGTTTGAACAAATTTTGGATTACTGCGCTTTCAAATTGCCCTTCTAGTTCCTGTTTGTGATGGAGCTGCTTCAGTCGTCATAAGCATAACCCAGTTCTGCAGCTCCACTGTCACTCTGTGCTGTACCACAGACTTCTCGGAGGACTTGCTGCGTCTTATCAGTCGAAAGTGTCGGTACAAAGTGAGACAAACTGTTGGTAATCGTACACTCGACTTGTGTGTTGGGCCTTGAATTTGTTGCCGTTTTTATTCAAAGATAAAAAGCCTTTAACTGCAGTTTCCAGACACATTTGTTTTGCAAAAGCAGCGTTAGAGTGGCAGGTAATACCGCTGATGTTTGCCTGTGTTCCCATGTGAGCCATAATCTGAGTGGATCGAAAGTGTTGCGTTCTGTAATGGTTGCGCTCTCGATTGTGTCGCATTGTTTTTTATTTAGTTGTGTAGATGAGTCTGATAAGTACACACAGGGAGTGTTCTTTGGGGGGGAGATGTCATGAGTTATTGATATGGTTAAAACAGAAAACCTAAATAAATAACCTTGCTGTTCCTTAAGCTTATAATATGAATTCACCAGCAGGAGCACAGGACTTCTCAAAGCGTACATTTATGTTTTGGAAGAGTTTCATTCAGCAAGTGTTAATTACATTTTTTTTAATATTGGCTAACCGATTGTTGGATTTATTAAGTGTGAAGCTTATTTACATTTTTTCTTTTCCTTGTTCTTTCCAGCTCTACCCACAGATGAAGGCCCTCCTCTGCCATGTATGAAGTTGCGCGTCACAGTGTGCTGTGCGCCCAGTGAGTACACTCCTCTTTTCATCTGTTGTTTCTTTCATGCTCACCCCCCCCCGCCCCACTTTGTACACCAAGACACTCTTTTCTCTGCCTCTCACATCTCTGCTACATGGGCTGTATAGCATCATGTTTAGACTTCTGCTTATCCCCTGTAATGTACCTTCTGCTTTCTTCTCTTTTCTCTTTTTTAAAAATCTGTGCCGTACTAATTGAAACCTAACGCTTCTGTACGCTTCAAAATATTTATCTCTACCATATAAATGAGACAACATCTTCTAAAACACATTTTACCCCTCCCCTACTCTCCCTCGCTCTCTTTTTTTAAAACTACCTTCCTCATTCTCTCTCAATCACTCTGTCCCCATCTGAAATTCCCAGAGTTGATCTAATCCAGAGCCCGCCTGGAGTAATGTTAGTCTTCCAGTCCAGTGAGCTGCCCATTCCGGTTGGGAATGTTGCCCAGTCACAGTGGGAATCCCTGTATAGTTGTCAGTGTGTGCGTGGGAGCCTTTCTATGTGTACTACCAAGTGCGCTTTTTTTTTTTTTGTTTTGGTGGGTTTCTGCATCTATGGGCCTTTGCGTGCATTCTTCTGGAGTTCAATTTGTACAAGTGTAAGTGTGTGTGTGTGTGTGTGTGTGTGTGTATACGCCCACATGCGTGTCTCAGACGCCCGTCCCAGTTCCCATCCCAGTGTTATCTGCAGGGGGTTTGTTGCGCTAACACGCACTTGTACTAAAGAAACTGGTGTCGTGGTTGTCTAATCAATCAGCACTGACTAAATTCATCAGTTTGGGAAAAAAAGAGAAGACAATTAAAGTGGAATAAAAGGAGCTCCGGCCGTCTCCGACTGGTTCTCACCGTCCTGGTGATACGGGGAGTAATTTGCTGCGTTATTACCAGAATGAAGGCTGATGACTTTTTTTATATGCTAATTATCCTGCTGTCATTAATTAGAAATACCACAGATAGTTGTTCAGTGAGAAAATGCTAATGCAGTCTTGACCTTCTGACAGCTTTTCCCTGATCAGCCCGTCTGAGCCAAAAATAATCAAAATATTTGCAATCACCTGGATCGTGCATGCAGGCAGACATGAGTTTGACTTTACTGTAAGAATCTATTTACTTCATAGCAGAAAGACTTCCCCTTCAAAGATACACATATGTCAATGTACTGTTCCTTGTCTCATTTTTTCCCCTCTCAGCCTCTCATCCTATTTCTTAACCAAAACTAATCCCGACTAAATTTCAGGATCTCCGTCTCCTTGTCTTTGACTCCCCCCACTACTCCAACCTCCTGCTCTTTCTTTCTTCAGTCTTCTGTCATTCCTGAAGTGGCACTAATCCCCCCCTTCTCTCTGTCTCTTCAGCTCTCTCCTCCCTTCCTCATTTTTTATGATCTTTCGCTACTGGAGCAAAACTAATCTAGGCACCATCCATGGCAGTGTCTTACACGTCCTCCACCCGACTCTCCCACCCCACCTCCCCCAGACCCCGCCCCACTCCACCTCCCCTATCTTTCCCGTGTTCTCTCTATCTCTTTGTTGTATCTCCATATCTACAGTTATTCACCGACTCCCCGTCTTCCCGTTTCTGTTCTTCGCTCCATCTCTGTCGTGCACACGCTGTGCGGCGAGTGCGTTGGGATGAGCATGCATGAGGCCGGCGAGATGGGAGCAAATTAGATGGATGAGAGAGGAGATGAAGGAGAGTTGTAGGATTTCTCTTTCTCTCTTTGGCTGTCCATTAGTGGCGGTTTACCACAGCTGTTGTTGTGTTGTTCCCTGTGGTAACACCTCGCATACTCCCTAGTTCCTTCCTGCTCAGGTTCCCTTTTATCTGACAGGTAGCATGGCAGCAGGGCACACAGTGCCTTTATACTCGCTGAGTGTGTGTGTGTGTGTGTGTGTGTGTGTGGCCGCTGGTGATGGCAGCTCCTGTCCTTCAGCTACATCTCTTATCTAAACTTCAAAACACGCACCTCCCTCCCTCCTCCTCCTCTTTTTACAGAAAGAAGCCCATATAATTAAAAGTTCAATACGGGGATGCCCCTGTTATGGGTGTTTGAATTTATTATAGGAGTGCACACACACACACAAAATGACCCACTGCCTCACAACACGACTGAAGGACAGAGTGGTGACAGTGAGCGAGTCCATCAGGTACGCTGTCATTGCTCCAAGGTCAGCTACCACTCTCTGGTCCCTCGATCTCCTCTCCAGTGTGTGAATGTGTGTTTATCGCCTTAATTTAACCGAAGAACACAACAAAGTAGGCAGGGCAGACTCGTTGACACGGGAGGCTCCTAATGATGTTGTGCACACATGGCTCTCCGCGACGTTGTTTCCCTAACTTGTTTTTTGTCGTGTTGTAAAGCGTGTTTCGGCTCTTTAGGCTTCGGTTCTGAATTTTAGCACAGCGATGTGTGTGATGATGTGATGTTTAATTGAGCAAAACTGTCAGGAATCACACAAGAGAAAGGACTTTGCTGAAAGCCTGTGTTGCATCAGAAAACAGGGCTTTGAATCGGCATCAGCAGACTGCTGTCGTGTGAAATCTGTGGCGCCCTGCAGCCCTCAATTGCATCTTTCATTGGCTCGCTTTGCCTCTTACTCTACGCTCACCTTTTTTTTTTTGTTGTTGTTACGCTGCAACTTTTTCCCTAAAACTCATCCTGTTGTGTTTATCTCTCTTGTTCTTCTTGTCACTCTGTCTCGCTGCCTTTCTGTTTTTCAGCCGTCCTACTGTGAGAAACCATTACAGACCAACTCTCCTCTCTCTCTAATTGATTCCCTTTCTCTCTCTGTCTCTCTTCCCTTTTTTTCTGCCGTTCTCCTGCTGTGAGCAGTCCGTTACATTCATTTCAGTTTACAGAGCTTCACCATTTTCCCCACTTTCTTTCTCCCTTTTTTCCATCCATCTTTTTTTTTCTAATTTCTTACTCCAGTGCCCTCCTTAACCCCCTCCCCTCCCGCCCAAATACCTTTGTACCCTCTGAACTCATTATACTCAGGGACAAGACTCGAACAGCGACGTGCACAAACCGCTCGCCCAGCCGAGCTCGCTCGGATCCCGAACTTCGGACTCAAAATGGACTTTCCCCGTCTTCATCGATTTGCGCGTTTCGTTATTCGTTTGCGATTTTATTTTTGTTTTTCAGTTAAGCGATTAAAAATCAGATTTGGTTAACGTTACCTCCTGCTCGTGTAAAATGGCGGCATGAGAGGAGAGGTGGGATGGTGGAACATTGTCTGTCTCTGCAGTGGGGCGTTATGCTGACTGAAGAACACACACACACACATTTCCACCGCCATACACACACATTCACTTAACCATGGTTGTGCATGTACAGTTACACATGCGGCTTGTTTCTGACTGCAGTGCAGAGAGGGCACTCTTCTTGCAGTCACGCCACCATGGGCACCATTTTGTCGCGGGGGGCTCGCCATGACCATAATTGTGATGTTGACACAAACGAATGTCCGAACATTCGGCTTCTGCGCAAATGATGTGATTAAAGTCGGATCAAAACACACATATCAAACACACCCGGGCAAACACAAGGCATTTATGAGCAAATTTTATTTTCCACCTGCGCATTATGTGCGAGTTACACGTAACGCTAACTGTTAGTGTACCGTTGAGAAGTTTTACTCTTAAAATACAGGTTTTATGTTTTTTAAAAACTACCATGAATAAGTTTTCCCATCCAAATGTCCACCTATATAAAGATATTAATATATTTTCATTGTACAATTTCAAGTTGAGAAGCAATTTTGTGGTCCTTGAAATGCGTTTAAATATTTTTATTGTACATATTTTAAATAAACAATTTTGAGAACATTTTCATGGAGCGCAGAAAGGCCGTTTAGATAGGAACTCTCTGCTACTTTTGTCTGTTTGCTTTTGGGGGGGGGGGTTCCCGCTGTTTCTCACACACTTACACACACATACTCACACAAGCTCTGCACAAGGCCCAGACCTCTAATCCTTTGTTAACCCTTAGATGGTCACTGTTCGCACAGAAATAATGTAGTGACTTGTGTCAGCACAACAGTCACACAGGAAGAAACTGTGGGATATAGCGTTAGTTATCCTGGCATCATCGATACACATTCTGTGTGTGTGTGTGTGTGTGTGTGTGTGTGTGTGTGTGTGTGTGTGTGTGTGTGTGGTGCAGGTATTATTAATGTTGTGGGGTCTGAAATCTGCAGTCACGTTATGGGGACGCGTCTTCCTTATGGGTGCACACAAGCAGTTAAGTTACGGTTACATCTCCAGGAAATAAATGCAGTTTGTGTCTTGTGAGCGTTCAGGGTTGCAGTTCTCCGAGGTTGGTTCAAGGCCATAGATTCATTTAATAACACCTGCAATTGTGCAAGCTCATCCTCGTTCCCTGACCCTCTGTACCCTCTCACTGGTATTATATGGCGCTTCTCTATCAGGAGGGATTTTTAACCGTTTTCAGCCCCACTACCTGTATTTTTTTTGTCCTTTCTTTAAGCCCTCCCTGTTCCTGCATCATAGCATCCTCCATTCTTCCCTCCATTATTTCCTTTTAGTCCCCCTCCTGCTGAGAAAGTGACGCCCAGACACAAACAGCCTCTTATCCCGTCTCTTTCTCTCCCTCCCTTTTCTCTCTGTCTGACCTTGTTTCAATCTTTCCAACCTTCTTTTTTTTTTTTTTTTTTTTTTTGCCGTACTTTCTCACTCGAGTCTCCACTGCTCTCCCTTTCATCTTCTGTCCACTTCTTGGTTTCGCTCTGTCATTTTGAATTTTCTTTTATTTTTCCCTCCCTCTTTTTCATTTCCTGTATCCCCTCTGTATAATTTTGATCATTCTTACTCTTTCTAATTTACATAACACTATCTTTTCCTGTTGCCATGCTTCTCAAGCTCTTTTTTTATCCGACCTTTAGAAGAATTTGCATAGGGGACATATTTAGGGTTGCACAGCCAGTCAGTACTCATTTTTCATGGCGTTAGTCTTTGAGTAATGGTAAATACCTTCCCCTGGTCATTTGTCTGTTTCTTGCTCCTCTTGTTCCACAAAGCAGCAGCTTTATTGAGAAAGTTAAGCATGGAAAAAATGACTAATCAGCAACTTGTTTCTTTGCCTCAACTTTATCTAAATCTTTTCTCTCCCACCCCCACCCCCCATCCCACTTGCTTATTCCAGCATCAGAAGGTTCAAAACAAAAACAAGGTGAGATGCAACGTCTTAAACTGGAGTTACTTACAATCTTTCCGCCATATGTGCATGCTTACACGATTAACAGACAGGTCGTACCTCTGTGTCTTCTCTCATTTACTGCAATGTTCAAACACGCTTTAAACGTAAGATAAACAAGTCAAAAGAAGTGGAACAAAAGCGATTGCTGAATTAATGGACATTGATGTGTCGCTTTACCAGCCTCCACTGGCCTGGGAAGTTTCCACAAAGAGATTTTAACCAATTCGACCACAAGGGCATTAGTGATTTGTGGCGCTGATGTTAGTTGACAAGATGTAAAACACAATCAGTGCTCCAGTTTGACCTAAAAGTGTTTAATGGGGTTGGGGTCAGGGCTTTGTTTAAGCCAGTCAGTTCATCTAGTGCTACTCAGAAAACCCAGAGGCTTTGCAAAACTGTTGCTATTAATTTGAAGGCGAGTTGGTATCTGAATTAACATCGTATCCTGTCACTGTTTAGATCTCTCTTGACAAGCAAGGACAAGCCCAAATCTTAGAAAACAGATTTGAGCAAATTTGTTTATATGTCGTGTATGAGTTGAAGATTTTTCATACATCTCTGTTTCAGAAACGGTACCTCTAAGTAGTGGATCCTCACTCAGGACAGCGTCACCGCCGCTCCTCCTCGTCGTGCTCCTGTTGACTACCTGAACTGTCCGTCCTCATCGCTGACCTCCCACCAGTTCTCCGTGGGAATGTGGCGTACAAGTACGCCTCTGCACTACTTGTGAATTACACAATGCCATATTTGCTAAGCTATTGCAAAATGACACTTATTGCCTCGTGGCTGTTTACGTGTGAAAATCTGGAAAGAATCGGACATCTTCTCCAAAACGGGGCCACGGTGAGACAGGAACTGACATTATGAATCACAATGATTCATTTCTGATTATTTTGTTTTCCTACCTGTTGTGTAAGT
This sequence comes from Haplochromis burtoni, assembly GCF_018398535.1. Taxonomy (NCBI): domain Eukaryota; kingdom Metazoa; phylum Chordata; class Actinopteri; order Cichliformes; family Cichlidae; genus Haplochromis; species Haplochromis burtoni. The sequence goes on along the minus strand of NW_024582565.1, from coordinate 399,656 downwards.
AATACCACTTAATATCAATTCTACAGCTAAGCCTGACTGTAAGACTCATATCCCAGTCTGATTTCAGAGGAATAATGAGTCAGTCTGGACCCGTACCAAGTTTTTCTTTGTTTCTTGTTTTGTTTCTCATTTTCAACCTGGTGAAAAGTGGCCAAATAAACACATACTACTGTACTTAGCGGCTCAGGTTAGAGGTCACTAGTTAGCTGGTGACTTCTTTACTTTGTTCTGACATGCTGTACTTTGCCATGCGCAAATACCTGAATGATCCTTCATTGCCTCGTTTCTGACGTGATCGAGACACATGTGTTCTACTTTTTTAACTAATTAGATTTTGAAACAAAAGGCATTTTCGGAGGAACTGGGGAATATTCTCGAAGAGGGAGGCTGGGCTCCTGCGCCCCCTGCTGGGATTAAACTGGTTGTACTGGAGTTGAACTGGGTTTACCGTAAACCCAGAAACTGGACACTAGAATCTGGTGCTGTATGTTAATAATGGGACCTGGGACAGCGTTTGTCCTCTCTGATTTGCCACTCCACTGTTCTGCATCTGCACCCTTAATAAGCAGAACGGAGAGGTTTATGGGTAGCTGGACAGCATGAGCTCATCTCACTCCACTGAACACACTGTGGAACTGATTGGTTGATTCTCCTGTTGGTCCAGCAGTTGTGCAGATAAGGATACAAACTATTTGCTCCTTTAGTTGTTCTTTGTTTTGTTTTGTTTTTCACATGTTTTCCTTTAGCTTTTGTTGTATAGTTAATATAATCTGCCAGAAAAAAAAGATGTATTGACTATGCAACACATTTTAGTGAGAACTTACCTTTTTTATTTAACAACAAAAATTTGACTAAAAACAATGATTTTTTTTTTTTCATATGTGTGTGCATTTACTGGTATATTTTTCAGTACGCTCTGCTGTGATGTAGTTTCTCAAGCTAAGTGATTTAAATGTTGTTTATTTCTTGTTTTTGCTTTTTTGTGCTTTTAAAGAAAGTCCTTCCAAATTATAGACACTCGTTTAAAAAATCCTAACAAATTAAAATTCATTTATTTTTCAAATTAGATATTTTTAAATTAGAGAAGACGTACATGTGTATTTTTCATTGAAATTAAATTAAGGTAATATATTTATTACATTACAAAATTATCCACCCAAAATATTTGAGTGACTTGTGTTGGAAAAATCTGTAGGTTAATTGTACACGTTATCCTAGCTTTACATATATATAATATTTGAGTGTCAACTTGAGTGTCAAAATGCTGTAAATCGCACCAATCATGTCAATGTTTTGTTTTTTTTTATATATATATCATTTTATTCTTAAATGGGTGACAAATGTTTGAAGATTTTTTTTAAATATCCTGGTCAGTGATGTAGTTCTTCCCCCAACATCATGTAGTCTACTACTAGGCGGTTTATGTGTGTTCTGCTTTCACATTTTAGTGAAGAATGTAGCTTCTTCTGTGAAGAGCCAACTGCAATCTGAGCCTTTTTTATGTGGCTAAACAACAAAATAAATATGATTGCATTTAAATGGTTTGAGTACATGATTATTTATCTTTTAAACATATTGAGTTGTTTATGTAACCACCGTCTCAGTGACGACACACACACACATTTTTTTTTTTGTGGGACACACACACATTCATTCAGTGCAATACACCAGAGTATAGAGATAAGGAGACTTCTGGGACTTGAAATGACCTTGTGGTGTAAGAGGCCGTTGTAATGTGAGTAACCTAGTGGAATATCGAGCAGAGTTTTTATCTGTGGGGCCAAAGCCTGATAAGATTCAGATACCCAATAGACTTCAAGTATTAATAGACTTTGTAGCATCATAGCCCATACATTGACCTTAAGGTAGTTATTTTCGGTCAGGTCGAAGGCTGGTTTTAGCCCTAAAGGAGATGTTTCTGTTTTATGTTTTTTTTTTTTTAAACATAGAGGTGTTCATCCAAATAAGCTGTAAATGCATTTCCATTTATATAGGCTGTAATATAGAATGTGAAGATTGTGAAGCTAGGGAGGCAATTTCCTGGATAATGGGACTAATGCTTCTATTTCATGGTTTATGATCTCTTCTGATGACATGTTTGGCACTGTTGAGGCATGTTGTTGTGAAGTGGCTTTGATTTTTGACCTTCACATTCCAGAGCTCATGCTTGGATTTTTATTTATTTATTTTTTTTACCATTGAGAATGATAAAGTAAGCATACTCAAATCAGCAGAAAGAGAATTATGCTTTTAGAGTGGTGTAAAAGGACTTTATAAGCAGTAGCACCTCTCTGTGTGTTGCGTGTTAAACTGCATGGATGTTTACTCCTGCAAAAGCATGCACACACCAAAAGCTTTCGTGTAATAGTTCTAGCTTTGATTTAAAACCTGAAACACTGGAACAATCATATCAAATATTACAATTCTGATATTTTATTCCTCACTTTATGGATGTTGACTCTTGTTATGTGTTGATATGCAAATGCTGGAATTGAAGTAAACGTCCAAAACGAAGTTTATAATTGTAGACAGATGTTGCCGTATAATATAAATTTAGAAGATCGTAAAAATCCCACCAAGTTTCCGCCGAGGTTTTCCGGGATGACTGCATTCATAAACAGTTTATGCAAGGCCAAATTTACTTTTTAACTATGTCTGACAAAAAAAAAATTCTTACAAGATGAAGCAGAGCTCCGCAAATAACCCTGTAATTACAGTGTATGGAATTTCGGGACTGCAGACTCTGTTGTCACATGTTGACCCACATTTGATTGCAGCTCGGCTGAATAATAAGGCTTGCATTGTTGGTGTTGATTACATATTTTGAAATATAAGATGTTAGATATTAATAGAGACAAAGAATACTTATCTGCGTTAAAATTTCAATTAATTTTATGTGTTTTACATTTGTGTGGTTATAGTTTAGTCACTCAATTCAGGGCTTTTTCATTGTTTGTTTTAAGGGTGCAGTCTTGGTTTTTTGGTGTATAGATTATATACCTTTTTTTTTTTTCAATAGTCCCCTGAATTTGCTGTAGTAAAATTATGTCTGGGATAGAAGACGCTGTAATGTTTTCCTACTTGGAGAATGCTTTTCAGAGCCTCTCAGCATGTAATCAGCACCTCGATCGTGTATATTTCACATTTTTCAGAACCAAAGTGAAGTCAGATGAGAGAAAGCATGCCCTCCTGAATACATTAGGTTCCTAATAAAATGTGTTTCAAGATCTGAAATGTGCTGGTTAGCTTTTATTTCAGTCAAAAACTAATATCATCACCTCTGGGGAATCTGCGTTCCCTTTCTTTGGTCATTCTGTCGCTGGAAGCCTTCATCTGGCACCAAACCTTCAATGTGTTATTTCAAACGATGTTCATGTATTATGTATGTTTTCGTCAACATTTCTTGTAGGGATATTTTTTTCAGCCTTCACTATTCAGCATGATTTATGTATATAATGTATATATTTATGCAAGTTTCACAACAGTCTGTAAGTATCAAATTCTTCTGAAAGTGGAAGCTTTCACTGGACTCACCTGTAAGCAGAAGTTGTACCTACGAGTAAGATTCGAGAAATGGTGGCTTTCTAAGCCAGTCTACACGAGCGTGATATGAAAACTGAAGCTCGGATTGCACAAACACTAAGAACGATTCTTTAGTGATAATCGTGGACGCGTCCAATAATTCAACTTTTTAAAGAAAAGGAGTGTATTTGTTACTTTTTTGTACATGTTAGTTTAGCGATTTATATCAGTAATTTAACTGTTTTATGAGAAAAAGAAACCTATCAGACAAATTGTTATTTTAAAATGTGTTTTCAGACACATGGAAGGGATTTTTAATCTCATTAACTCATTTTGATGAAGTCATTAAAGTGATATTTCCCAACTTTATTAAAGTAGAGTTCTTAAAGGTTCCACTGAGATGACTTTATACGTTTTATTGATGGCTTGAGCCAGTTAAACATGTCATGGGTGCCAAAATAAAGCTCCACTGATCTTTCCAGCTCACCAATCTGTGGTAATCTTTAGTTGTCATCTTTGTGCACATCTGCCCGCTTCCAAACAGAACAGCATTTTGCATCAGGAAACGGGACTAAATCGCAGTTTGAAATCTCCTTACCTTTCAATCTCGCAGCTCATGACTTCCAGCTTTTCTAACATGAGGAAACAGAAGCTGCGTGAAGGGGGAAAGTCTTTTTCTGTCGGGTTCAGATGTCTCTAAGCAGCATTCGGTGTTATTTACTCCTGAAGGCACTGCCTCAGCTGTGTGTGCAGTATTTTAGCCCTGTAAAATAGCTCTTACTAATATTTGGATAAAGGACTACGTTAAAGTCGAGTGCAATCAGAAAAATGTCACTTGACATCTCTTGCACATATTGCGTTTCCTTTTTCAATACTTTATAATCCAATACAGTATATATTTCCGAGGGTGAAAAATTTGCCCCTTTATGCAGTGGAGAGTAAAAGACTTAAGATGCTAAATCTGTGAAGAGGGTTATAACAAGCAGAGTTTTTACTTAGAGTTCTCAAAATTCAATTCGAGGATATCCTCCCTTTTTTCTCTGACGTTTCATTTCGCTTGATTTGCCAGAGATGCATTAAGAGTATTTTCAATAGCTCTCAAAGTCTATAGTTAAACCACACTCTTCCTTATATATAGTTGGATGTAAAAGTTTGGGCTCCCCTGTTTTCCACAGATTTCTACATATTTTATTGAAGTGAAAAGACATAAAGGCGCTACAGCGAAGAGAAATGAAAACGAGCCAGAAACTGAATCCTCATCTGACTCTGGGAAAGTCAACAAGCAAGCTTACTGTACATTTTGTTAAATCCTGGCATTATACACTTGAGTCTTTGAATTACCGGCATTGTGGGAAATGTACATGACTCCTTTTGTAAAAGGACTAACAATAAACACACCAGGAAATATTTGATACAACTTTGATCCTCGTTAACTGCCCATTATGACAACACTGTGCCAGTTTAAAGCGGACTCTCTGGAGCACTGCTCATTTGAAACACTAGGTTGATTTGGGCTCTGTAATGCTTTTGATTATGTTAATGCACAACTTGAAATCAGGGATAAAATAACATGAAATAATGTTGCAAGTTTTAGCAGCCGTCTACTTGCAAAGCTTCAGAACTTCTTTTAATTGTTAGACCTTAATCGACTCACTTATAAGGCAGGTCAAGAACTGTGATTAGGAAGTGTCAGCCAACAACTTTTCAAACCTTGTGGTAATACTCAGCAACCATAGGCTGAGAAACTGACTGAGGTTCAGAAAAATTCAACTAATTGATGCCTACAAAGCAGGGGAAGGCTATAAAAAGATATCAAAGTGCTTCCAGCTTGCAATTTCCACTGTCTGAAATGTCATTAAGAAATGGCACATAAGGGGAACTCTGGAGGTCAGGACAAGATCTGGAAACCCAGAAAACTTTCTGATAAAACTGCAAGACTGCCATGCAAAGAAGCAAAGAAAAAAACATAGGGTTTAGTTGACGCATAAGTGGCGGTGACTGTGCAGCACTGATGTACAAACAGGGGTTTATTTTAAAGGAAATGTAACCTCTGATCTCATTATAAAAATTCACATCTAAGGTTTGCTAAGCACCTTTTGAGCGGCTTTGAAAACAAGTGCAATGGACAGATGAAGTTAATCTTTCAATGACGAGAAAAGGAGCAGCATTTGATTAAACCAACACTTTGGCACCAAATAGGTAAAAATGGTTTGTTTCGGGACACTGAAAACGCTGCGCAGATACAGAAAAAAGTAGATTCTAGAAGGAAATTTGTATATTAATCTTCTTCAGTCGGCCAAAAAAATGAAACTGAAATCAGGTCAGCTACAACCGGACAATGAAGCACAAACATAAAAATCAACTACTTCAAAAAGCACCACCAGAGACTTTTGAATGTCTTTTACTGTCTGGCACGATCCCTTGACTTGAAAATCATTCAAAATCTATGAGTAGATCAAACATTTGTTGTGCAAGAAAGGCTCAACAAACAGCAAAGGAAGAGTAAGCTCCTAAATCAAGAAGAGAAAGATTCTTGGTTGGCTACAAAACGCACTTGCAAGCTTTGATGTATAGTGTGGCGTGTATTGCCTTATAATAACCATAATAATGGCAGCTGCTAATTTGAATTACTGATACTAGACAAACAAAAAGTTCATTCTTTCTTATTATTTTCCAATAATTTATCATGTTACAAACTCAAAATGTCAAAAAAAACACAGACAACCAAACAATCTGAAATGAATGAGTCTATTGAAATAACACATTTGCATTTATGCACTCATTAGACTACTGAAGATGCTGCATCGCAGCACAACCAGCTGCGGAGAGCTGCGCCTCTCTAAACGCTTTTTGATTTTTTAGTTAATTTGATTTACTGCGTCATTTATGATAATAACTGTGTCTGAAGCATTAAAAGACAAGCACGGTTGTATGTCTTTATCTGTGTGGGGGCTTATTTTGTTTGTTTGTTTGTTTTTTTTTATTTTTGAATTAAGTATTTTCCAGCTTTGATTAATCTGTTTGGCATTTCAATTTCCAGTTTATGAGTAATTATTTTCGCCGTGGGTGAAAGCAAGTAGTTTATTCTAAACGAAGCGTGCTTATGTGCACTGGGTGTGCTTATGACATACTCTTTTTCATATCCATTTCACATGTCAGGTAGCCAATAAGAGAGTAATTATTTCTGCTCAATGCTCACAAAGGAGGTACTTACAGTGTGTCAAACAAATAGTGATAAATGTGGAAAGGTTCAGATGATGACAAAGAAGGAAAAATAAAATAGCTGTTTTGGTGTTTTGGTAGATTAAGCCAGATCATTTGTCAACACACAGACATGTGAAAAAATGTACAATGTAAGTGTGTATTTGGACAAATCAGCTTTCAGTTACACGTAAAACAGTGTCCGTTGCTAAACTCGACATACCTGAACAACACCACAAGGAAAAACATGTTTAATGCTGTGAAATACGTCTCACAAACCATTTAAATGTTTTCAAAAGTTGTTCTCATGCAGCTCAGGACCTCTAAACAACATGTACGGAAAAACACGTTGTAGTTATGCTTTGTTTGTCTAATAATTTCATATCAAATCATTCAAATCGTGGCGTGATGCCTGTAACAGAACTAGTTCATTTTAAAAAGATTGTTTGTTTTTTAACTGTCATTACTAAAGGTACCTTTCAGGTCATTGAACATTTCTAATGCATTAAAACGTGTCTGATATTATAGTTAGACTTTTCTGACCCCATTTATTCATTGACTTATTTGTCACATCAGGGTTTTAGCAACAAAATAGTTAAATGGACACTTGTTTTTGGTCTATATCTTTTGATTTACTTGAGCTACCCTAATAAGTCCAAAAGAGGACGTCCTGGCCTTTCCAATGAAATCACATGTGTTTGTGTGGCCTCTTTGAGCTCCAAATATGCAGGACATCACAAAAAAAGTTAAACTGAAAGATGCTTGTTTCCTCTGTTCTCGGGAGGATATGGCGTCTCTGTTGGAATAAGAAAAAACTGTATTGATCTGCTCAATTAATTTAGCTGTTTATCTTTTTTTTAACTTGTAGTTTTATCATTCAATTTAAATCATAACAAATGTCAAATCCATTCAATAATTATAAAACATTTGTTATGCAACAATCCTTGCATATTACAGCTAAATACACTACACCTTTAGCTGAGACATTTTTGTTTATTTTAGTTACCTTGTATCAATTATCCATCCTATTTCAATGTCATTTATTTATTTATTTGTTAATTTTATATATAGATTTTCATACTATTGAATCAAATATGAACCATGTATACCAAAACATGAAAAAGAGAAATCTTGGGGAAATAAATCTTACCCCTGAATGTGCATTCAAAAGAGTTTTTCACAATTTCAGATCATCTTGATACTCCCCTGGAGTGTCACAGCAGACATGCTCAGTTTACAGAAGGAACAGACAAATTTATACAAAAATCTGAAAGTCACATTAACAGCGATCACTCTCTCGCTGCACATGGGTCTGTGCCAAATGCCAGTAAATTGAGCATACTGGGAAAAGGAAACAAGGTGTCCCATTGAGACAGACAATCACAGTCAGATCCTACCATCATCACTGACAACACAAAGCTGAGGATAAAGTTCCCTACATAAGACTCAGGTTTGTACTGCTACAGCAGCAGCACTGCCATCACAAAGCAGTCTCAATTATTTTTTGTTTTGTGCATTTTGTTGACAAAAAAATGTGAAAAAAACCAATTTGTTTAGAGGTCTGAAATGTGTTCAGGGTGAACCTTCTGTTCTCTATTTCCTATCATTTTCCTTTGAGGAGGAATAGCTCTGAGTTCTTATGGGTTCATTTTTGTATTATTTTTTAATCTTTTAATTTCTTTTAATAGAAAAAGCAAGTACATCCTTGCAGGCTTGAAGGCCCCACAGTAAGTGAGCTTGCTGAAATCTTTGACCATCTTTATTTTTGCGTGCAGTGCCCTGTTCCAAAACCTTTACAACACTGTGTCATTAAAAACTCCACTTTCACAATAGTGAGAACATAACATCAGATTTCTTCTTTGTAAGACATTTCTGGGTGTGTTTTCTAATTGTGTACAAGTTTGAAACATCTACTTGTGGTTCAAACAGCCCCCAGGAACTTTCTTGATATGATGCAGAAATCCTAGTTGAGCCAATGTTTAGCCCATTAAAATGTTTATTCATTCGATTTTTCAGTTCAGTTAAACGTTTTTATTTAGTATGACGCCAAATCACAACAACAGTTGCCTCCTGACTCCTTATACTCTAAGATAAAGTCCTACAATAATACAGAGAAAGCGCTAACAATCAGAGGACCCCCTCCCCCGTGAGCAAGCACTTTGGCGACAATGGAAAAGAAAAACTCCCTTTTAACAGGAAGAAACCTCAGACAGAACCAGGCTCGGTGACCAGTTGGGGTTAAGGGAAGGAAGATAGAGCAAAGACACGCATCCACCAGTTTATCCATCCATTCATCTTCCTCCACTTATTGTCCCCCCACCACGACTCTGAGTAGGGCTGCCATAGAGCAAGAGGTGTTTTACACTCTGGACAGTTCACCAGCCTGTCGCAGGGCTATGAGTCAGATAACCATTCACACCTATGCACAATTTAGAATCACCTGTTAATCTAACGCAGGGGTCCCCAATCCCAGTCCACGAGGGCCGGTGTCCCTGCAGGTTTTAGATCTCACCCTGGGTCAACACACCTGAATCACATGATTAGTTCATTACCAGACCTCTGGAGAACTTAAAGGCGGTTATTTATCCATTTAAATCAGCTGTGATGGATCAAGGACACATCTAAAACCTGCAGGGACACGGGCCCTCGTGGACTGAGATTGGGGAACTGATCTAACGCAATCGACTGCATGTCTTTGGGCTGTAGAAGGGGTTAGGGTTACTGGAATACACAGAGATAACCCATGCAGACATGAGGAGAACATTCCAGCCACATAGAAAGACCCCAGGCCTTCTTGTTGTGAGGCAACAGCAACTGCACTAACCACCGCACCTGTTTCTGTTTATATTTTGGGGGGTTGGGGTCATAAACCTGTGGCTGATAATACCAACAGTGGCATGAGTTGGCTGCAGATCATTCTGGGGTTCTCTGAGACTGTTTCAAATTCTGTTCAGAATTTGATAAGGTGGCCAGTTCTGGACAAACTGGCAGTGATTTAATATCTACACCACTTGAGACACTAATTTTTGTTACAGGTAGAATGATTTTATTCAGATCATTTGGAGATATTTCCCAGTGCCTTGCAGGATTTTTTGACATCCATAGATATTAGAGAGCTCTTTATATCTGGAGCAAATAACACCGTCCATACCTTGGGTCAGAGACAGGTTAAATATGACAGAATCTACCTGTTACTATGATTGCACATGACATGTCATTTGTTTCTGTGTGTAGCATTTTTATCTATGAGGAAAGAGGAACAGGTGCTTGCTTGCTCAAATATGTTGAAAAAATCTGTTTCAGTTGGAGGTACTTATCTCGCCACATGACTGTAAATCAGAGTATGGTTGCCTATTATCATTCTCCTCCATTAATTTGCACATAATTTGCACACATTTCAGTTTTTGATACTAGAAGCTGAAGAAGATATCAGCTGAATGAGGTAAACACGGCTGAATTTTGTTTTGCTGCCTGATTAGGGATATGAAATGATACATTAAATTGGGCTTAGAAAACTCATAAAATGTTTTCATAGTCTTTCAAATCCAGTTCAAAAGCAGGAATCGTCTGACATCGGCTCGGACTTTCTAGTGCTAAACATCTCTCATCTTTCTACCGGCCTACATCGTGTTTAAGTTATTGCTGTTGAGTGCAAATGAGCTCCAGTCGGCTTGAGCTGAGCAGAATCTTTCTCATCAGTTTTCAGTGTGCTGGCTGAAGCTTCACAGACCCTGGTTCTTTACATTAAAGCGAGTCCGCCTTATGAAAAGCATTTCTGAATGCATCCCGTGTGTGTGTGTGTGTGGATATGAGCAGGGGGTCTTGGTTCTGTGTACTGGCCTGGAAGCTGTGACAAACTTAGGATTATGAAACTGCCTTTTATTTGAACATACCAAAACCAAGCACAAATGAGCTAAGTCAGTCACACTTCACATGGCAGCAAGCAAAGCCGCCTCCCTCCTCTTTCTTGCTCCCAGTCCCTCCCTTCCTTTCTTTCTCACTTACTTTCATCCACTTTTAATGTGTGACACTTTGATACTGAACATCCTATTTCCCGTGTTCTGGTCGGTTGGCTTTACATGCAGATGGGCTGGTAATTTGCATAGACTCAAAGGTCTCCCTTCTCTCCTGATGCTTTCTGACAACGGTCTGTCTATTCATCCTCTGTGTTAAGCATCCCTCCTAGGACATCGCCTGAATTGCTGTCTCATGGTGCTTCAAGTCTCGTTTTACACTGCAGGAGCTGCTGAGGAATTGGATTAAGAACATATTCCTTTAGAGAAAAGCATCACAGTCACCTGAGCATCAGATGGATAGTTCACTCCGATATCAAAGCTTGCCACATGTTTTGTACAAAGTCACATTAAGTGTCATTTTAAGTCATGCTGAGTCCATATCACACACACTGTTAGCTGTGTGGATCCTCTTATAAGTCAGTCCCACCTGGGGGATATGGAGAGAAACACTGGAGTGTACTGAGCGAGCAGCAAGATTAGCTTCTTATCCTCGCATCACCTTAAGCGGCTGCTCTGATCATACTTCTACCCCACCCACCCTAAAACCTGTCTTTGGAGGACCAATTAAGTTTAAATGTGCAAAGGGGAGAGGGTGGGAAGAAAGCCACTTTATATTCCTACTTGTTCCCCTTTGTCTCAAATGGCAGAAAAGTTGCTTTATCAGAACGTCAGGATTATTTTATTTGAAGTTTTCTGGCTTTCAGATAAACCCCGTTCCTGGAAGAGTATTGTGAAGTACAAAATAAGATATTTATAAATATGCAGTTAAGGACCACAAAAAGGAAGAGGAAAAAAAGTATTTCACTCCAATATGTTTTTAGGTCCCTTGTAGTCAATATGCATATCCTCTCACTGTGTAACCCAAGAGGTTTTTCTGACTCAGGCTTCTGGGCCAAAATCAAAACATCATTTTGAACTTCATAAGAAAGACTGAGCAAGAATTCAGAGTCATAATACACAAGAAAGGAATTGAGTAAGAAACTGGTTTGGCTACAGTGGTGGATTGATGCAGCCAAAACAAACATGACAGCTGAAAAAGAATGAGAATGAAATATGAACCAGTGGAGGAAAAAGTACAGCAGTGATAAACTTTGGAAAAACACAAGTTCATTTTATATTATTGCCCGTGTGGTGGAAGAACTTTGATTTTCTGCTTAACTGGAAGTCTTCAATCGAAGTCCTGTATTCAGAATTTATATAGTAAACTACTTAGCAGTTCAAGCGGCTGCCTTCCTAACGTTCAGGGACCCCTCTTAGGGTCACAAACCTAATCTGAGGGATTGTGGGGTGATTAATGAGAGTGGAAAGAGCAATGGCTCTGCCACACTTCCCTTCCAGCAGTCACCAAGTGCTTGTTCATAGAGGGTTGTGTGGTTGTTGGGGTATCTTTGCAATTTTGTAGGGTTTTACCTTACAATATAAAGAGCTATTTTTGTTCCATGCATCCTTGTGATCGCTCATTTTTTAAATTAATTCTTTTATTAGGAAGACTTTGCGCTTTGAGCCTTTACAAAGTTAACAAATTATTTTACTAAGATGTTTATGGGAAAATTACAGAAATGTGGCAAGAGGCAACAGCTTCTTTTGTAAATGAGGTCAGAAAACCAAATGCCTGGAAACCACTGGTTAGATGTGTTTGCACTGTATTTTATCTTTAACCAAAGATAAAGACAACGTTATTGTAACTTCTACAATATTTACAGGATATACACCAGATCCAGATATTGTTTCCTCCTAACACACAGCAAGAATTAATCAAAATAAAATGATTAAAAAAAAAAAGAAAAAAGAAGCCGATAGAAATATGAAATACAGATATGCAAGTAAATAAGTTACACAAGATACATTCAAAACGAATTATTATATACAATTGTTGCCATTAATGTATAAAAGTATGAGATGTACAAGGATTTATATACATTTTTACATGCATAATTAAGGATTCAACCTAAAAGTAAGGTGGATATGTGCTACAAACACACAGGAGAAGTTTAAATAAATAAAAGCACAAATTAGACCTATATAAAAGTAAACCCCTCACATTATATAAGCTGCATATACAGCTATAGTTAGAAGTGGCCTAACACAGACTGTAACTTAATTTTCTACCCCAAAAACATCATTCCAGACAATGTCCCGGTGTGTTTACCGCACCACCAAAACACACACCATTACATCGGTGCTGTGATTATAAAGCCGCTGTTCATTGCCTCTTTTATTACTGTTATTATTAATAAATCAAGCAAGCCGTGAAGCCAGGACAGATATGTTAGGAGGGGGGTGTATGAGGGACGGCCTAGAAGTGGTAATTGCTGGTGTAACAGTGTGTGCAGCCCCGCGGTGGCCTCGTAAGCGACCCGCTTTATTAGATCGGCCGGTATTGATCCACGCTGCGCGGTGTTGACTAATCTCCAGGCGGGGAGAGGGAGAGCGCAGATCGATGAGCCTGGATTCAATCATGTCTGGAAACGGAGAAGGTAATTTATTATAATCACGGGCACTAAATAGAAAACGTGAGAACAACGCGCCCGTGAGGGCTTCAAAGAGAACTACAGCGAGCGGGTGTGTGGTGGGGAGATGCTCAGCTAAACATGCTGCAGCCTGCAATTCTGGGTATTCAGTCGGAGACACGGATTAGCAAACGAGAGCCTGCTGGGTGGCCTTCATCAGGGAGTTTCTCAAATCTGGTGTTCTCTCCACGATGAGAAAAACCTTTTTACATTATTTACAAATACATTTTGATGGAGCCCGTCTTCCTGGTGGAGTGTTGTTATTGGATTTAGAGATAAGACAAAGGGAGGCATGAATAAGTTAAGTGAAGAGCTATATTGAATGCCCTGCAGATTCCCATTTGTATGTGAGAGCCCTCTTAAAGTAACATGACAATAGAAGAAAAAAAAAAAAAGGAGAGATGTTTTATTCAACAGCACAGAGAGCCATTACTTTAGACTCATGTACACAAGCAACACACATTTTCTCTGTGATCTCATTCCGCAGTCAGACATGGTATTTTTGAAAAGGTCCTTCTTATGAATTAAATGAGGGTGGATGGTTAGCAGACATCCTTAAAAAGAGAAAATAATGGCTCCATGAAGAACAGCTTAAGTAAGACGAGCACAGATTGTTTCAAGCGCGGGAGTTTCGCTCCTCTTCTTCATTCTCCAAGAGGTAGGCTGGTTTGTATCGTGTCACCCCCCTGGCATCCACCATCTTCAGTGCCTCGTTTCGACAGGTGTTGTCCATACTGCCGAGTGAAGTGTACCTACATTTCAACAGAGATATTTTAGACCTAAAGATCTGCTTTTTAAGCTGTGTACACCTGAATAAAGACAACTAACACATCCTTACCCTTTATCATAGAGAATACAGTAGGGCACGTATAATGTCCTCAAGAATGCCCAGATGTCGTGATATGTCCAGTCCTGGAGAGTGTTAGAAAACAAATGTAATTGGTTTGCAACTGACTCCCTTTGTTCAAGCTATAATAACTCATCCTCTGTGGAGTCCTTTTAGATATACTCATGAGATGAAGCACTACATAAATTATCTTGAATTGAGGTCAACTGCTAAATGTACCTGTGCTTCTATGTGCTCCATCACAGCAGCTGACACAGTACTAGCATTAACAATAAAATCAAATAAAGCAGGCGACTGCCATGTCGCTTATGCACATCCATTCTTCAGCCAGACTAAACAGAAGAACAAGACGTGAGCTTGCTACAGCTATTCAGCAAAAAGCACTGCAATGATTTCACTTTTGTGACCCTGTCGTGTTGAAATGTTAACATGCATCCCTCACTCTGCGTTGGTGTTGCATTAGAAAGCCTTTTAATGTACTGGTGCACTCACATTATGTGTGAGTTTATTTAGGAAAAATAGTCGTTTAAAGCTTTACGAATAAAGCATTATTCAGAAATTTTTATCAAGATGACAAATAACATCAAGGATAACAAGTGAAGCTTTCCCAGGTCATGAGGTTTTGCAGACACATTATTTTACACCTGCTGTTTTAGACATGTGACAATCATGGTGACAATGTGGTGTCAAATGGATAAGTGAATAATAACTACCCGACCCTACAATCTGACAATCACTGGTCATGAAAGGAAAATGACCGGTTATGAGTGGTCACTGGGAAAATGACTGCTAAGGCCTGAATCATGCAGGTTTACACATCGGTCAGTGACATCTGTCGCTAGGAAAAATGTGTATTCTCCAATGACTTGACAAAAACCTCCACGTGACTGCTTTAATCACTACCATGTTGCTGTGGTCATACAGTGACGTACTTGTCTACAAATACAGTCCAGCTGCTCTCTGAGCTGTAATGAAACTATGAAAAGTTTGACACGATCCAGAAACTGAGCTCTGGCCTTTTGAAATATGTTGGCACAACTTTCCCTTTGAAGGTGAATTTTCTCCATTTCCGATTTGTGTTGTACATTTCAACAAAACAAGTTTTACTTCCACCTTTACTTTAACTCGTGGTTGGCAAGTACTGCAGACAAACAAGAAAAATACTAGCGGCTTACCAATGGTATCCCTCCTATTAGATACACCTATGACTTCAATTTCAAAATCAAATTATCACATTCAAAAGATTTTCAGGAAACTTGACCTCTGACCTTGAACTTGAGATCAAGGAGTCAAACTCTTCTGAAATTTTTAGTAGCTGCATCTATGGTATCAATTTCAAAATCCCACGTCACCTCCTTCTCAAGTAACACAAACTTGCATATTCATTGTGACAATAACCCATCAGCCTTTTACAGCTAAAGGGGTAAAAAGCTACATGGAACCGTGGCAACCTGCAAGTAATTAAATTCAATTGTTGAGAGTTTTTTGATGGAATTGGTAACAAGCAACTTCCAGGAACTACTCCCAACCAATTGGGAAATACACATTTTTTACTAGATGGTTGTATTTCATGTAAATATGGAAGAAAAGTCTTAATCCATCTGTGCATGATGTTGTTTTCTGTTCAAGTATTTTGGGGTATTTTTAGCTTTATTTTGAAAGTACTTTGACTTCATTTGAGTCTAGAGAGAGATGAATTCAGTAAAGAGAGAGAAACAGCACTGCAACAGAAAAAGCGCTAAAAATGAAAACCATGAGGTATGATCTTATAGCCATTAGTACTTACTCGGGTCGCCTCGGTGATAGTATCTGGTATCAGGTACTTTTTTAGTACCTACTTGGTCCCAGTCTGACAAAAAGCCACAGACTGAGCAGCAAGTATACCATCGTTTTGATGTCCACCTTTGTTGTAGCGTTTGTGTCACGTACAAATGACATTACGGGATGTTTGGCCAAGTTGCTCTAACAACCCCACGCACATTTAGTGGTACTCGATTGTAAAGGAAAACAGATCGAGGCGAGTCATACCGCCTCACGCCACGTAGAGCCAGCATACAGTCCTAATATAACGGCATGCATACTGTGTGACACTCACTAGTAAGGGGTTGACTCTCATGTAGTCAGGCCAGCCAGGATCAGTAGGACACATGTCTGTGAGTGTATGTGAATAGGGGTCGCTCCTCCTGGTCCCCATCAGGACGGCTTTTAGCTCTGGCCTTCGTTCCTTCACCTCGCTCAGTGCCTGGCGAATACTGCCCTCCACAGTGAACAGCTCCAGGCTATATCTTTGGGACATACAACGGCAAGTAATGAGATACAGTGGTGCCACACAGACAGGGTTAGGCCACATTTTTCAAAACAAGACCTGGACTGGATATATTAAAATACATGACATCAACTGGATAGATAGCTAGATGGTGGATAGCTCACCTTTTTGTTGTGTCCTGTAGAAATCTCTCCATTTCTGGGAATGGAGAGACAATACGAATATACAGGACTTTCACCTTTTCTTTAGTATCTGGATATCGGCTGAGAGTGACAGGAAGAGAAAAAAGGGACATTTTTTAAAAAGATAAGCAATGCTGGCACAGAAAAAGATCAGATAAGTATTTGTCATATCTCACAATCTGTCCAGCACAGGTCATGAAAAGTCCAAAAAAGTAGTCAGTCTTCTCCAAGATTTTCTCTAAGTGCTGCCCTCAAACTAGTTTTCTTTTTCCATTTACTTCCTGCTGAGATCTCACACCCCACTGTGCGCTAATGCTATCATTATGTTTTTAATTTGAATCTTCATTTTCATCTTTCATCTCTCAGGTCATTTGTTTTTTTTCCCCCCCTCACAGATTAAAAAAATCCACAAAAATGTTTTAATTGTCTCATCTCGTCTTCTCCCCTCCTGTTACCGTTTCAGTGCAGCATAGTAGAGATGGAGCAGCGCTGTGCAGTCTTTGCCCCCGTTAAAGCCAACACAGATTTGCTCTGTTGAATACTGATGGAGTGCTGCCTCTATTGTTTTCAGTGCAGACATGACTTTCTCACCCAGCTCTGTACCTGTAGGACGGAATCGACAGTAAGAGGATGGTTCATAATTAATGCAGTCAAGCTGTGAGGCATCTTAGAAATGAGCCCACATTTCTACGTCTAATCCAAAGAAAAGAAAAAAAAGCTGCAAGTAGTTTGTCATAGCTTAGTTATTGAAGCTTTATTGTAATCTATTCACCATTCTGTCTCACAGAGTTATATTCTTCTTTTTTATTATCCACTCTGACTTTACGACTTAAATTACTTTAATATTTTAACTTTCTTTATTGGTCCCAATGCCTGTGTAAAATGCACAAGTCAGTATTCACTTTATATCAAGATGACACATATTTAAGAATCATCTTCCATTACTCTCCGCACACTCACCACTGTTGGCCAGTCCGTACACCTCAGCGGGGGCTATGGACACCGGGTCTGTGACTAAGGGCACCACGCTCCCCTTGGGCAGCTTGTCTAGCAGCTGTATTCGGGCTTTGTCCACCTCCTGCTGGCTGTCTGCGTCCAGGACCAGCCTAACTCTGTGATAGTTGCTCAACCAGTCAGGGTAGGAGCCAAGAGCCACCATTCGGCCCCAGTCAGCCTGCAGTTTGGTCAGCACAGGTGCAATGTCTGTTTCATCTGCATCGACAAACACCTAAAAACAAAAAAAGCTAATGTCTGGTAAACTTAATTGTACTTTTTAAACACTGCATTCAAATCAACTTTATTTTACTCAACTAAAAGTAAACTAAAAGGTAAAATACATTAAAAGTATCAAGGAAATATCAGAAATATAGAGGAAGTACTAAACTCTATTATAAACAAAAAGTAAAAAATAGATAAATATATAAAAATTAATTAGAAAAAAAACAAAAGTATACAAATTCTGACTTGGACTGGATTTTGAAGTAACAGGTTTGGTTATGGAGTTACCTCGCGAGTGTGAAAGGTGGTCCCTGAACCAGCAAAGAGATGCTCCAGCCCATTGAAGGCCTTCTCCATTAAAGATGGGATCCCGGGAAAGATGTACACATTACGTACACTGACCTGGGAGAAAAAGGTAGACACATCAAAATGTAAGAAAAGATGTGGGGCGGTACTCGAGCCATCATTGTTGAAACTATTGAAATATGATGCAGGAATTAAATCACATCTCTGCAACCCAGAGACAGCTAACAATTGAGGTCAGATTTACAGTTTTGTAAATGTCAGATATTTATTTTTGCTAAGGTAAATGGCTGGTGTCTGGGGTTCCATTTATAGCTAACAAGCATGAGAATGGTATCCAACTCCTTCTCCACCTTTTGCCGAGACAGGGCACTTTTTTTAAGGGCTGTTCTTCATTGTTTCATTTTAAATTCTCAATAGTAAATTCTCAATAATAATATACTGTACATTAATGTTTCTCAACTTGAAACACATTAATAAATCACCAAAGATATTAACCTTAAAGAGAAAAATGTCCAAATTTAATGACCTGTGAGTAAGAGGTGTGAATGCTTCTCATGCCTGGTGTCTGTGTGTGCTCAGAGTATTTATTGTTTTGACCACTGCAGGAAGCTATTTTCACTCCTTCAGCAACTAGTTAGTTTGCAATCTGTCTTCTAAAGAAAACACCGTCACTTTTGTTTACCTTAAAGAAAGGTTATGGGTTGAACAGCACCATGTAGCTTGGATATATTTGAAGTAACTTTGTGTTCTATAAAAATTCCTCTGTACCGAGTTCACTCACCAGAGGGTAGCGGTGCTTTAGCCCAGTCTGAGGGTCAGTTCCATAGTTAAGTTTTGCTGAGCGAGGCACCATTGCCAGCTTCATAGCGGCACTGTTTTTCTCCCCAACCCCGAAGAATTCTTCAACCAGCTTGCTAAGGTCTGGATTGGCATATAACTCCTCGTGGAATGCTATGGCAACACTCTCAAAGGTGACGTCATCGTGAGTGGGACCTATACCCCCCGATGTGATGAGGTGCGTATACTGAGATGAAAGGAGGGCCACCTCTTTGGCAATGACTGCCTGCACATCCGGTATGACTGTTATGCGCTGCACAGACACTCCAAGCTTCCTAAGCGCTTTAGTTAGAAAGGCACTGTTGGTATCCACTGTGTGACCCTGAAAGAGACACCCACATGCACATCAGATTCAAGAACCTTAAAAAAAAAGAAAGAAACACAAAAAAAATAAAGAAAAAGGAAACTCCAAGGTCTTGCTTGATGAAATTCAAGGACTGAAGGCTGATTTTCAGGCAGAGAGATGTGACACTGGACAAAAATCAAATACTTCATGTTTAAATCATGATCATGTCAAGTCAAAAAAAAAATAGTAAGCTTGTGATTTCAGAAACAGCCACAGCTGCCACATAACATAACCATCACAGTTTTCTCCCCCTGAGGTCATGAAATGCACATCAGAGACTGGATAGAGGTCCAAACACATAGGGATGCAGATTACAGTATATGATAAACACTGCACAATGCAAGCTCCTACTTCTATTACAAAAAACCCCAGTTTATATTGATTTCCTCAATTGCACAAACTCCCAGTGATTTTCATTTGGGTGCTGTCACACACGTATAGCTTAAAAGCCACACAAGGCACAAACTTTATCAACACCAAAAGCACCTTAAGAATCTCATCTCCAATGATGAGAATAGCTGCAGTAGGAGCATCCCCGTTGGCTGCAGAAGACGAACTGTTGCTCTGGAGGTTTGTTGACATGGTTGCCTTGCTGAGATGAGCTGCCAGTCTCCTCACACGCACCACTGCTCTACTCAGCTTCGGAAAAGAAAAGCTGGGAACAATGGAAACAAATTAATTGAGTACTTCTTACTATAAATTTATACTAGGTTTATCAACACTCAGCAAAGTCAAAAACCTATCGAGTCAATAAGACCTCTTTAGCACAGTATGTGAGCATATGCAATATGGAATGCAGTGTGCAGTATGCTCAACTGTTAATATGCAGATGGGCCACAAATTAAAGGAAAAGCCAGCATGTCTTACAAATGGTGATTTCTGTAATACCATAACAGAGGAAACAAATGCACCCCATATTAAGGTCAAATATTAAAGATCTGTCTGTAATTTGTCAGATATTTGTGCATTTTAATATAGCATCTGTATTACTTTGCTGCATTTACAGTGACAAGAAATGTTTCTTACATCAGCATGAATCCACACAGAACATCAGAAAAGGCTTCGCTGTTGTTCAGACCCTCTTCTCTGTCATAGTGTGTCCCTTAGCTGAAGGTATCTCTGGAAGAGGAAGGGTGTACTGTTAACATGTGAATAATTTGTGCATTTCTTCTGCATTTCCTTAACACTGCCTCTCTCTCTCTCTTTTTTTTTTTTTAAATCGGCTATTTATTTATATAGGTCTTTTGATAAGGCTTTAAATTGGAGTTAAGTGGTTGAACTTGAAATAAGAAAAGAGTTGTATTTAAAACACTTGAATGATTAAAAGTCACTGGTTGCTAATGAAATTGTTTTATTTCTATTTAAATGTGTGTATTAACTGTTTTTCAGTTGTATATAACTAAATTGCAGTAGTCCTGTGTGCATCATTAACAATAAGATAGTGACAGTTTGTTTTAATAGTTTTAATAATTTGTGTCTTTTAAGGTAGATAATCATTTGATGCAGATGAAAAACACGTTTTCCATCCAGTGTTTGAAACGCTAGCAAACTGCTGACAAAATAGAACTCTGTGATAACAAAGCAAAAACATCTATATTACACAAATGTGTTAAAAAGAGAAATAATGGTACTTAAATCCACTGTTAAGGGATTAACAGATCCAAAGCAGGCATTTAATGATACTTCTAGGTGTCTTGTATGTTAAGCTTCACATTGTGCATGTGGTTTGGAGAGCAGCCTGGGAGTCACAGTTGCAGAAGGATAAAGCAAACAGTGACTTCTGGTATTTGCCAAGAATTGATTAGGGGTAAACTGTTGTAGATGACTAGCTGGCCTATGATCTGTCCAACACATGTCTTATGGACGATATCAAGTCAAAGTGACA
This sequence comes from Haplochromis burtoni, assembly GCF_018398535.1. NCBI lineage: Eukaryota > Metazoa > Chordata > Actinopteri > Cichliformes > Cichlidae > Haplochromis > Haplochromis burtoni. The sequence goes on along the minus strand of NW_024582565.1, from coordinate 378,520 downwards.
AAGTATAAGGTAAAAAGTGTTTTGGGCGTTTTTTGTTTGTTTGTTTGTTTGTTTGTTTGTTTGTTTCTTAATAGTTTTTCAAGAGAGATCTGGAAAAGAGTGCAGAGATTGGAATAATTCATTTTAGCCCCTCCGTAAATCCCGTTGACTACAGTCTATTAACCAACACAAGAAACCATATTAGACATTAAAAACGTAGAAACATTAGTATTCGCTTTTTGACACAACTGCCTTGCACCTGCTTACATAGTTTGCATTGCGTAACATTTGTAAGTTATCTAACGGGAGGAAAATAAAGTGAACTCAGACATATTCATTTATGGCCATACCAAAAAATAACTGAAACACAAGGCAAATATCGCAAGTGTGTGAGCGTGTGTAACACCTGAATGTAAATTCTTAGCTAACTCTAAGTCTCCTCGCTAGGTTACTTATGCCAAAATAAAGAAGTACAATTTAAGTAGATGTGCACTTTCAATTTTGTCTCTACTGTCGATATCTCTCGACGAATATGTTTAGTGTGAGGAAAAAGTCCGGGTGTTACATTTATTATTTGATAACCAATCTCATTAAAAACGAGGGAACTTACCCCTCAGTTGTATATGTCCGTGCTAAGCTCCCTATCACCGGTTGGTACAGCTGCAGCTCGAGCTGTCGCTCAAGGTATGACGTGACCTTAAAACCACACTACGATAGCCAATCATATTTCAGGAGGCGGATCTTAACGACCAGCACGTAATGTACACTAAAGTCATTTAAAGATGTGGCGGAATTAGTACAGTCAATGAGGAGTAATAAATGTCGCTTATCTACTTTAAAAACAAGTGTCAGCCAAACGATTAGTAACATAACTTTACTGCTGCACCACCACCCGGAAGAGGACGGAGAATCACTCCTTCCTTTGCCCGATTCAAAATAGATTACTGTCACTCGTGCGCCCCTGCTGACTGGAGGAGTGAACTCCACGAAACCTAAATGCTGTTATTAAACTCATAATTACCTTTTTCGCCTGTGGGTGGAGCATGTTGGCATATATTTAACAGTTTTGTCTGCTTGTGGATGAAATATTAAACCGAAGTGAGAGACGAATTGATTCTCGCGCACAGCATTTTACTGCCTTCAAACACATCGACGGTTTAAGATATACTCTGTCTGTCTGAATTCATTAAAAATTAATCAATTTAACCACTGATCATTCAACGTAACTCCTTGTACCTTTATGTCCGCTTAACCAGAGCGCGTACAACGCTTGATTTATGTATTGTTTTTCTATCAGATCATATGACCTACAAAATAATAAAGTATTCTATTGTTTTATTATTGTTTCAGTTATTATTATCTGTCTACTTTGCTGCTGTAATAATGCCCATTTCCCATATGTAGGAGTAATAACAGCTGTTTTATCTTATCTTACTCAGCAGACTGGGATTGCAGAACAAGTCCTTATCAACGTGAAAAATAAAAATGCTTTGTGTGATACAATTATGTGATGGGCTATCATATAATTATATAAAACTAGAAATGATTACGTGAATGGGCAATTCTGAGATGTAAGCACAACATTCTTAGATCCAAGCATAACTGTATTCGTTTTGCTTCCTGGAGGGAATGCATTTGAGTCAAATAAGGGCAAACTTGCTTCACGGGTACATTTTTACATGCTTCAGTGGGAAAAAAAAGAAAAAAAGCGCACGTGTCAGTGCAGCAACGCATGAACCGATCCACTGAATCAGCATGTTCTGAAACTGTAGAATTCCGCCACTCCTTTGCCTTCGTACGTGATAATATGTGTATTATGCATACAATCTGTGGTAAAGATCTAGTTCGTGGGCTTTAGCGTCTTGCACAATATGTTTACTTATTGGTGGTATAAGGCTGCGGCCTGAAGAAAGTTATCTCATCACCAAACTGCTTTAAAAAAAGAAAAGCAAAGAAACGAGAATCATATTCAAATGTATGGACATGTATGGACAACACAAAAACGTGTTTAAAACATATGTGGACGACAGTGCGTATGTAGTTATGTCAATTTCTTTGCGGTAATAACACCTCGAAGCGGGGACCAGCAGCTTATGCCCTGAGCTGATGCTGATGGTTTGTTTTGGTAGCGGATGCGGGTAATCGCGGTCTCTTTCTAAATGCTGGAAAAAGCAAAACTTCAGGCGTAAAACAGCTGTTCTTGCGCTGTATTTATCTACGGTAAAGTACATGTTCAGCTGCAGACTTATGGCTGGCGGTCAGGGTTTCCACTTTTGCGCAACCTACACTGAGTGGTCCAGGTGCAAAATGGTACGCGCGCGCGTACGCACGCACACACTCGCACGGGAGTGGGGGAACTGAAGAGAAAGAAAGAGAGAGAGAGAGAGAGAGAGAGAGAGAGAGAGAGAGAGAGAGAGGAGCCGGATGACGCTGCGTTGTTCGCGGAAGTGACTTCTGTCGTGATCGTGGAGGGGGAGGTAGGGGGAGGAGGCAGGGACGGAAAGGGAGAGGAAAGAAGAAGTTTAGAGTCTTCTTTTATGAAGTTAAGCATCAAATATACAAGGATCCCGGCGGACAATACTTTCGACCCTTTGCCCTGTTATATGAAATTAAGCTGAAATTTGTGCAACAGCAGCAACAGAGCTTGGTGGGCAGGAGGGGCATTCAAGGGAAAGGGAGGAACAGAGCTGGTAAGTTGCTCGTTAAAGTTGCCCACACTTTTTTGGGGGGGCATGGTGCGGTCTCTGCGTGCTGTGCGTCAGCTATAGCACGTATGAAAAGTGTGAGGAAACTGATTATGTGCTAAATTTGTGGGGACACATAGTTCTGCCGGACAATTCAATGTTTCGTTGTTATGTTACGCCACGGTGCAGTCGAGCCTGTTGGGTTACTGTAAGAAATATGTAAATGGTTAGACTGGGGCGTGCACGAGTTAACTAAATGTTTAACTTTGTGCTTTCAAACTTTGTGTGTGTGTTGCCAGGTTTTATTATTAAAACCTGAAACCTAAGTGAGCTGTTGTTGGAGCCTCTGATAAAATGTTTATAAGAGAAAGTGATCAGAAGTCATCATTGTGTCCTCTGGACGAGCAAAAACAACAGAAAGCAGGTCACTCACATGCCATTTCTTTTTAAGAGGCGCCAATAAACTCAAACTAGACCTGAGCAAAATAAGACAGTTATTTGAGGACATTTTTTGGTATAAAGGGGCAACTTTTTGCTGCTGTCGTCTTCTCCAACCTTCTTACTTTCCCTCTTTTGTATAAAAGCGGGGAAAAAAGGTGTAGGACTCTTGCACCCAGAACAAGTTTTTTCCCATCACATTGGAGATTATTATGAAAGATACTTTTCACTACTCCTTCACTATTTAATAAACTTGTGTTTATTTTTGCTTTAGGGACTAAAGCCTGTCCTAGCTTTGCTGAAATCTGCCTGATTTGCTTCAGGCTATAAAGTGTCAGTGAGATAAGCCTTAGGAGCTATCAGTACACACACGAACCCACTCGCAAATCTGTACAAAGTCAGACATTAAAAAAAGCTTACTTAATGTTACCCCTTTTGTGCGCATCCATGGAGAACGGTCACCAAAACGCACCTCAGATGTGTAAAACAGGGTCAGTGTGACAGAGTTAAAGTTTGCGGTAAACAAGTGAAGGGCAGACAGACTATTATAGAAGCAGACTCAAGGCTATGTGCTGTGATTGAGGTAGCTGAAAGCAGTGGGCTCAGTGCTGTTATCAGGGTCAACCATACCGCTCAGACCAGCAGCCGCTGACACGATATTATATGACTCAAGTTATCTCCACCGATGAAATGGAGGCCGAGGGAAGGTCCAGTCAACATCTGATCCCAAGAAGCGGTAGATTCAGACACATGTCAGGAGCCTGACAAATAGGCCGTGTGCGTCTTAGACCTACGTAAACAAACACAGCACAGGCAGGAGGACAGTCTGGGACACAAACTGTCAGCCAAAGTCGAGCACCTCGGCCACTCCATCACACTCCAACGTAAACCAAAATCCACTTGATTAAAATTGGATCTGTCCAATTCCCTTCAAACCCCTCGGTCACCGGTAAAAGCCTTCGCCTTGATTGACGGGAGGTGTGACACTTGATTGTTACAGCGGTTTCAGCTTGACAGCTGTGCACGGAGTCCGTGCGTCTCAGACGCACAGCCAATTCAAAAATAAAGAATTCGATTTTTGTCAGCAGTGCAAATATTACCGCAGATATTAGACTTGGATTTCGGCCTGTGGTGCATCACTATTGACAAAACACAGTGCTGAGGTGCTAAGCTCTTATAAACACTTCGAGACTGTCGACACTACATACGCTTTTTGTGTGGGTGTCTTGACCTGTGAGGATGTGTTTTTCTCAGGTTTCTTCTGTCTGGCTCATGTACTCTATCTGTCTGTCTCTCCGACCATGTGGGGAGGGGGGTTGTTTGTTCGCGTTTTTTTTCTACTTCCTGGTGTGTATGAGCGCATTCTGGAAACCAACTGTAGGAGTTTGTTTTTGAGGCCATAGCATGTGGTTGTCCGTCACTGCCTTCATACAATAGAGCCGAGTCTCAGCTGCGTTTCCTCCTGCGGTGCTCAGTCTAGCGCGGCGTGCTCAGCGCACTGCGTGAGCCACAGTTTGATTAACATCTCGTCCCGTGCGATGCTAAAAAACAGAAGTTAGTGCAGCTTCGGCGGAATTTCATTAGCAGCGTGATGGCTGCTGATGGTTTTTCTGAATTCTGTATGAGACTCTGGTTGTTGCATTTTTATATGCAGCGCTTTACAGCAGAGTGACTCTGTGGTGCCACGTATCTAACTTGAAAGTCTGTTTGTGTCTTTATTGTGGTTTGTCTCTCTTTACTCAGAAAGCTGAGATTGCATTTTCAAACGGTGTCTCTTCTTGCAGATCAGGATTCCTTCAGGCTCGCTTCACCGGAGGTCTTCAGTATATTTTAAAGTGCATAATGATAAGCCTGAATGTTCATGCCCACAAAGCAGGCTAAATATGTATATATTTAACAGTTATTTTCTCAGTTTTAAGTAAAGTTCTTGTACTCCAAGAAACTCCAGAATTTTGTACTATCTGGGGAAGACTCTCTGCTGGGTACAGCTTAACATAATTATCATATTTGATCAATCATCACAAAATCTGAATAAAAAATAGCATTTTCTTCATTTCGGTGAGTAGTAATTGCATTTTAAAAGGGATTCTGCATCTTTTATTTGATCTTATTGTGGAATACAGCTTTAAAACGTTTAGAAATGTGCACCAGTTGTCTTTTGCAAGGTTAACGTTTCCCAGTAATCACACATTTCTGTCCGAATTAAACTGTAACATTTTCAGGCAAATCACAGGTGGCTGAGCAGAAAATGTGATGTTTTTAGATGGAATGATCCCACATCTTACTTCAGCTTAGTGTTAATAGTATTGAAGTAACTCTTTAGGGTCACTTTAGGGTCAAGTTAAAATCTCCTAGCTGTTATTGTTTTGTAGCGTTGATTATTCTGTGTATCCGCTCCTCAGCATGCACTTTTCAGAAGCCACTGGTTAACATTATTCAGATACACTTGGACATGAAGCAATGTTTAAAGACACAGCACTAAAATAAATCGACTTGGAAACTTGTTAAAATAACAGTAAAAGCAGCGACTCAGCAACATGTACTTAAATTAGATGACACAGTCTTAATGGGTGAAGTGGTGTGGTTGTCCAGTAGAAAAAAGTTTGAATCAAATTGCGTTTGCACTTCGCTTTCAGTTGTTCACCCCAGTTTGCTGTGTGATCAGAACTTTTGCTAATTGAGCAAAAGCAAACTGCACAAAGTTTGCACAGCTATGACTTAAATCCGGAAACAGATGTTTGTGTAAAAAAAAAAAACCCTGACCCAAGTATTTCATGCAAACTTGAACCCTTGAAGAATTTCGATACTTGCTGCTACGGAGGACTAAAGGTTACGCCAGACAATGTTCAAAGGTTCAGCTGGAACCTCGGTGTAGAAACACCGCAGTTTCTGACAAGTAAGCCGTTAAACCGAGAAGGAAGTTGTAAGTGGAAGTCGTAAGTGGAGCAAAGCAGTAAGTGGTGGCAGGAAAAGAATGATGGAAGGAGATAGAGATGTGGGAGTGTGGTTACAGGAGGGGTGGTGGTGGTGGTGGTGGAAGCACAACCCAAAATAGCCAGCTCACATGTTTGCTGTGTGCGTAGTGAGCTACTAAGCCGCGAGAAAGTACTCCTGCTGAAGCCGTGGCTAATCTAATGTTCACCCTCATCCTAATTTTTGAAAATTTGATTGCCTTTTTCCAGTGTGCCTGCTTATTTGTGTTTACGTTTGAGACTTTCCCGTGTGAGTTACGCTTCCTCCCTCTCTCCCTTCTATTGTTCATTCTTTACTCGACTCTTGTCTGACTTGCCTTGATAATGGGAATTGATGTTAGTCAGCATCTCTGGCAAGAATCCAAGAGAAAATGTCAGCATCGATGCCTCTTTACTCATCTTTGCTAATTTTTTTTTTTGACTAGTTCAAATAAGGATAAGTGAGGTGGGTCAAATCACATTACACACACACACACACACACACACACACACACACACACACACACACACACATATACAGTGTATGAGCAGACTGCAGATGTGGCCCTGCAGCGTGTGCATTAGATCCAGAGCTCTTTCTTAGTCTGTCTCCGACTGTTTCATCTAATAAACACTGACTAGCTGCAGTTTCCACAGACTTCTGCAGGCGCAGAACACCAAAACTCACACTTGCTAACTCGCGCTGGGCAAGCTGAAACACAAACAACCTACACATGCAGTCCTATGAGTTGATTCTTTTCATTCCACAGGGTATGTTTCAACACGCACAACGGATTTCTGCCTTTCTCCTTTCACTCTTCCTCTCTCCTTCCTTCGCTTTCCGTTACTTTATCCCTCTCAGTATCGCCCGGCCTCTGCCCTGTGTCAGTGTTGTGTGTCTGTGTGCTCGATATGAAGAAGGTCCCATGACTCTCTCCACAGCTGATGCTGGGAGCAAAGCATGCTGGAAGTCAAGTGGCTGCAAGGGCGCTGGTTGGAGCACGCTGTAATTTGCTCTTTGATTTGTGTGCGTGTGTGCTTGTCTGCGACTGTGTATGCTTTTGTGTACTGTGTGTTGATGTGCACCTTGGTGTTTTTAGGGCTACAGACTCACACGCTGCCTGTGCTGGCCGATGGAATATATGGTAAGGCATTAAAATGATACAAGCAGCTGATCAAAAAAACACATCGTGCCACAGTGGCAAAGGAGTTGCTGCTTCTAAATTTCTGATATGATATAGAAATGAACAGACTCTCGCATCCAGCCCTGGTGGGCATATGTGTAAAATAAGCATTATTTGTTAAAGCACTGTAATTTCAGGGCTGCACAATTACACCAAGAATAAAATAAAATTGCTCTCAAAGATACTGTGGACACAAGAGTGATTGTAGTTGGTGTGCAATATTTCACCAATTAAGATGCCTGCTTTCCATTTTCATGAAATTATAATCGAGCGTTATGAAAGTGTCACGTTTCAGGCTTTGATATGAAACAAACTGGAATGTTCTCTGACCCATTTAAAAGGGTTTCCAAGTAGCATATGCAACATAAAACAAAAACCTTATTTAAGAGATGTTTCAACAAAGCGCAGCCTTCTAAGAAGCAGTACAGTGTGATGCAGAAAAATCACACGCCCCTCCTTTTTTACTCCTCATTTGCTATCTTTAATATTGCACAAGTTTTCACCTGCAAGAAAGAACTGGAAACTAAAGTCATTTTGAAATCGTGCTTCAGTAATTGTACAGCCCTGTGCATGTAAATTTATTGTGGTTTGAATGGGATGGTAACTTTACTTCCTCTGCAGTTTATTAGTTGCACCCAAATAAAACAAATGCAGTTGGAAGCTGTGAGATAAATCGTACCTTTATGAGCTAAAAAACCCATATCTATATTTTCAGATGGATATGTTTGGTTATTTTTGGAGGTTGCGGCTCCATGGAGAAGAAACTGGCTGAACTGCAGTAGTTTTCAATTCAATTCAATTTTATGTATCTAGCGCCAAAACACAACAACAGTTGCCTCAAGGTGCTTTATATTGTACAGTAGATCGTACAATGAGTTTTAGTTGGGTGTACTGAATAAGCTGTTAGCTCAGTGTGGTTGCTATCTTTTTAATGTAAATTCAAGATGGCACCTGAACTGTTAATTCACTCAATCTAATAAGGGAGCACAAAATGTTCAATTAGGTCAACCCTAAGCCACAGTGTATCGTGTGTTTCGCTGGTTCTGGGCGGTGGAGGGTGTCTTCTTCGCCAATCATGCCCATCACTACCAATCAGATCACTGTGTATGATGACGAATGCTAGCTGTCTGCAGTTGTCTCATTATGAACCTTCACATCCTTGAGTGCACTGCTTGAGCTCACGATGATGGTGTAGTGGTGAAAATTGGTACTGCGGGGACTCTTTGGGGTGTCATTTGAGGACTCTGCTATCCACTCTGCCGGGTTCCTGTGTCACTCTATGTGTGGTTTCCTCTACTTTCCGCAACACTGCCTTCTCATCAGATGCGCTCAAATGTCAAGACCAATCTGTGGGATTTCTGCTTTATGTCTTCCAGTCTTTTCCCCTAGAGTGCTGTAGTCATGTATTAACATTGGAAATATTTATCATCATGCGAGTGCAGTCTGCTTTCCTTTTTCCCCTCACTTTGTCCACTTTTATCAAGGTTATATAGAGTGACCTCATGTCACAGCACACAGAGGCTATCTATATCCATCCTTCCTCTCTCTCTCTCACTCTCTTCCCCTCACTCTTTAACTGTGTTTCTCAGGTTACCAAACATGAATAAGGGAGGAGCGTTGAATACCCAACATGAACAGCCCACCCTCCACATGCACACACAAACACATGTATCCACCATCCCTTCCCTTCTCTTCCCTTCCCTTCATTCCTCCTTCCCCATCCCCATCTCCATCTCTCCTTGGAGTGTGTGCATTTCTGAGTAGAAGTGCAGCATCTTGCTGTGCATACACATGTATACTGCTAAATGACTCTGGCTGCAGAGAGGAGGTGGGGGGAAGGGAAGGAAACAGGAAGGAGGTAGCATGGGAGAAAAGAAGGTGGGGAGGGCACAGGCTGTGGCGCGGTCGTGTGTGTGTGTGTATGAAAGAGAGAGACTAAGAATGGGAGGCAGCATCACCCACCCAGACAGGGAGGAGGGGAGGACAGACAGTGTGCTTGTGCCTCTAACAGACAGACAGAGGTGGAAGGAAAGTGGGGATGAGAGACAGACGTGAGGGGAGAAGAGGAGCACAATGAAGGACTACCATCATCCATCCTGGCAACACTGCCATTTCACCATCTGCTGAAAGAGTGAGAGTGAGAGAGAGAGAGAGAGAGAGAGAGAGTGAGAGGAGGGACGAAAAGAGGAGGCAGCCAAACGGAGGAGAGGATAGATGGAGAGGAGCTGCCGGCAGTGACTTTGTGAATTAATCGAGCGGAAGAGCGGATCAGAGGAGAAGCACGTTTTTCGGGGAGTGGACGAAGGGAAAGCTAGGAAGAGGAAGGAGAGGACGAATGATCGGACAAGCTGTGGCCGTTTAAACATTAATGTGGTTCTTATGTGAATACGGAACCTAGCTTTAGGAGAATCACCGTGGATTATCAATTGCATGCTTTATAAACCAAAAAAGGAACTACTTCGGTTTTTGTTTTGTTTTTTTGTTTTGTTTTTTTGCCATTCATTAAAACACTTAGGGAAATCGATAAGACTCACTTTATACAGAACAGTTTAATTACTTTTTCTTTTCTTTTTTTGGAAATACAGACTCCCTTTGTGATTTTCTATTTTCTTTTCCTATCCTTCATGAGCGTAGGATCTACTCTGCAGGATGTTATACAATCATTCTAATCTTTGTTAGCTGCTGCACAGAATATTCAGGTTGTTTTTATGCAAGTTTTCTAAACATGAGTTGTCTTTTTGATGTTAATTCTTGGTGAAATTCTTGTTTATACAGTTATTAGAAAATAGATTATTATTCTTTGAAAACAGTGTCAGTTTTACATGCCCTAGTCGGAGTCAGTGCAAGCGACCGACATCGGATGTCAACATTGATTCGGTTTTATGGCTGGCGGGATGCCGGCCAAACTTTGATCATTTCCTGAACCATATTGATCTTTCTAGGAGTCTGTAGTTTTTCTCCTGTTGGATGAAAAAAAAAGAGCTCTAATGTGGAGCCTTTGATGGAGCTACTAATTGCTTGCAATGTGATTTGACAAAGCGGTTATCTCTTTGTCTGAAGATTTCTGCTGTTGTCAGGACTTCTCAGTATATATCCTCTGCAGGCATCTCTTTTAATGTCTGTTGCCATAGCAACGGGCAGCAGCTGCAGACAGAACAAGATGTAAAGTTGGTTTTCCTTGTCCTATCTTTTTAAACTGGTGCTGTGCCGTTTGGTAATTGTATATATTTACTTGATAAAACAAGATTAGTTCATTGTTTGTGTCAGTTTTTAGAGTTTTTGTTTCCCTTCTTCTCTACTAGACAGTCCTTGTCTTTGCGGAGCTCGGCCAGCTCCGGGAATCAGGGTTGTTTCAGGTCACCTGTCTCCCCCTCCCAATTCTCCGTGTTCGCCTTGTACGACTCATCTCCGTCCAGCCTGTCCCGATCTCACATTTATTAATGACAACTACCATTTCCATCAGTCAAACTGATGAGCTCTTATCAGAAATGACTGGATGAATTAGATTACAGTACTGATTTCACTTGTACATATCACAGCTGCGTGGCCCCAAGGCCACCAATCACCAGTCATTAGCTGTGTTTGTCACAGCCTTTTCCTTTTGCTGTTTGTCTCTAGGTGACTCAGGATTTCTCTTCCTGTAGAGGGTCATCTCCTCTGCAGTCACCTGACCTACACTGTGTTCGGTGCACTAAAACATCCCTGGGAAGAGCCAGGGTTAACTCTGCCCATAGAGCATTTCAGCAGCTCCCTTTTTTTTTAACAGCACCTGAATTTCTCTCCAGTGTTAGCAAGTCTACTGAGGTTGAATAGTTTGCCTTTTTAAGTGCTATTCATCTCTACGGACTAAGTTCTGGTTTTATTAGATGCTTTACAGCTTTCTGGAGATCGTCCCAGCCTGTCTTGCAGTTCATAAGTATGACTGGATCCTCCATGGTGCTTTCTGGCCAAGACCAGATGGATGACTAGCTAGAATTGCTAGACAATCCCTCTGTGGTGCTAGACTGGTGTAGGCGACTGTTCCTTTGCCATGCATTGAGCGCCCACCACCAGCTTGCGGGCTGTCCTTCAGGCAGAATGAAGTTCTGAAATCTTAGTGTGAGGAGGAAATAAATAATCAACCTTTTTTGCTTGGCATTACTGAAACGCTGGTGCCACTTTTACAGACTTTTGTATGTGTTGTGGAAAAGGTGGGTGTAAACCTTCTCCTTTGAGCGAGCAAAGGTCAACAGATTGTAAGTATGACTAGTGCCTCAGCAGCACTAAGTTGTAGGTCAGCCAGCCAGTTTACTGCTGGACTGTAGGTGTAGCTTTGCCTCCTACTGAGGTCAAACTGTTGCAGACTGTTTTAATTGTGGGGCTCCGGTTTGTGAGAGACTGTTAATGTAAACAGACTGTTGTTTGCCTTCTAGATTGGACTATGCAGACTATGAGATGTGAGATGGTGTCTGTACAGTAGAGAGAGCTTACTTGCTGCTTGATAAGCCCTGCCTTAGATAAGGAAGGAATATAACTCTTGGCTCGTTCATATCATCTGTGACAGTGTCAATATTTTTCTCTCAGGTAAATAACTCTGTTCTGCGATTGCTATTTGAACTAGGCCGTAATAAAGTTACAAGGTGAAAACAGCCGTGCATAGAGAAATCAGCCTAACAGCAGTTTTGATTGAGCATTTCCAGCTGGGCGAGTGACTACATGTTGAACACTGGTGAGCCTCAGCACCATTCAGGGAACCCTGGGTTGGGAGTTCAAACCTGACCAATCAGGTCTCATTACCATCACAACAAGACCACCGGTAGTCGTTATCAGCCAATGACCTACATTCTTCAGTGTTACATCACCACCGTGCTACTGCAGTGTGTGTCAGTGTACCAGACACAGGCAGCATCTCAGACTCAAACTACCGCTATCTAATGGTGCTCCAGGAAGAAAAAAATCAACACCCTATGTGGCCAGTTTTAGGGAACACACTTGAAACAAGACAGGCTCACTTGTTTTAGCTATATCAGGAACATCAGTCAGGAACAGATTCAACTCTGCCAGTGCAGTCTTAAGTACTTCACTTTTTGTCTTTAGGGTTTCTGTTGGTGTCAAAGGTTACCATGCCTAGCCTTTAACCATCTATAATCCTAAAGCTAAGGGAAGCAGAAAGACAGGGCTCAATATTATTTTTATTTATTTTTTTCGACTGAGGGACTGTTAAACGGGACAGCCTGGAGAACGGGCGAGCAGACGAGGGAGGGGGAGAGGGGGAGCGAGAGATCATCTGGAAGAGGAGAGAGGAAGTGGTGGCGCGGGAGAGGGCGGAGGCGTTGGAGAGACAGAGGCTGGCGGAGTACATAGTGTGGAGGAAGAGAGAAGACTTCCAGGATAAGAGAGGAGACAGAGAGAAGGGAGGAAAGAGTTCAGAGAAAGGGAAGGCGCCTGCGCCAGAGGTAATCTGGAAGAGAAGAGAAGAAGAAGAAGAAGCAGGGAGAGAGAGAGCGAGGGCCATTCAGAGAGGACATGAAAGCATTTGGAGGAAGAGAGAGAGGGAGTGAAAAGTAGGCGTTAAAGAAAGTGTGCTGCTACCAAGAGTTGGAGACTGGCCATACATCAGTAAGCCTCCTCTCTCTTCTTTAGCAGTTCTGGGCTTCATTGAGCTCTGCAGGTGCTTGCTGTCGTATCGACCAGCTGAGGCTGTGTATAATGTGTGCGTCGCTGCCGCGTTAGCGTGCACGGCCCTCCTTGCAATCCCCTCTCTGGCTGCTAATAGGATTTTTATGGGCCCGTGTCAAGCAGGATAGAGCTGCCAAGGGGAGCTGCTTCACACGTGCACGCACAAGCGCATGCCAACACGAACATACACAGATAATCAAAGAAGCATTGTAGGCCGGCAAGGTTTATACTGCCTCACGCATGTAGACACATCACATAGAAATGCGCACCCCCCCAGAGCAGTAAGACATACACATGAGGGGGTGTTCAGAGAGACAATCACTTGTGCTGATTCTTCATGGTGCTGGTGACAGCTGAATTACTGGGCCTCACTCAGAGGCTATTAAGTTGGGACAAGATAGTCACAGATATTGTTTTACATCATGGCAAAACACCAAGAGCAACAGTCTGTGGACAGCTAAGAAGCTATTCATCAGTTCCTGGGAACTCAGAAAACACTCAAGTAAATTTCAAAATGAACTCATGACAACATGAGCTGCACTGGTGCACTAAAAAGCTTTTTTTGTCTGTGTTTTACCATTAACTGGGGCACCCAACGTTTCCTCTGTGCTTTTGCTCATACTGCTTTCATTGTGGATAAAGCCGTTTTTAAAGCAGTTGGGTTTTGGCTGCCTGGAAACAAGTGGAGGATACACAACCAGACAGATGGATGCAGCTCTTACACTGAGCAAGACAGACAGATGGCTGTTTGTCCTTTCAGAGAAAAACTTTGAATACTGAGACAAAGAGACTTTGAATCACGAGAGCCTGTGTGGACTTGCACGGATATAAAAACTGACACTGCATATTCATTATGATTCAATTCATTATGGAGAAAACAAAATACACCCATTTTCGGAGTGAATCACTGAGCTCAACTGACGAAACAAACTCCAATCCATCATCGTTTCCTCCTTCCAGTCCTGTCACCCCCCTCACACCCTCCCCTGGCTTACCTTCCTCTCTCTCTTCCTCATCTCTCACTCCCATTTTGCCCCCCTCCTCTCCCCAACAAGCTGAGAACAGCCCCACCACCTTCTGCTCCTTCTTCCCCAGAATGGGCTCTCTTCGTCTGGGTGTCTCAGCTACTCTTCTCCCAGGACTCAAGGCCTCAAGCAAATCACAGGGAGCTCAGGCACCTCAGGCACCTGTTGAGTCCTCTGGGGATGACAGGAGCAACTCTAGCTCCTCCCCACCACTTCATCACCCTGTTTCGCTTCTAACTGCTCCTTCTCCCCCTCCCCGACCTCCTCTGCAGGACATGAACCGGCTAGGAGGGGTGTCTAGGAGGGCACGGGTGGAAGGAGGGCAGCTGGGAGGAGACGAGTGGACGCGCCATGGCTCCTTTGTCAACAAGCCCACCCGTGGCTGGCTGCACTCAGACAATGTGGTCAGCACCACTGGTGTTTCCTACAGTGTACGGGTAAGTGACTGGCACATTCTCAGTAGCCTCTAGCTTAAATGCAAAGTTGCACGTCACCCTTGCCAAGCTGTTTTTGTGTACATGTAAACCCTTCATTTTTAGAAACTGAGTCTGTAATGAGGAAAGGATACTGTTGCTTTCTTCCTCTGTTGTGTTCCCTTGGTCCAATGGGACCAGGATGTAGGAAATGTCTAATGTTAATGTTTTGCCTTCCTGTTTCCTGGGCAGTACATGGGATGCGTGGAGGTGCTACAATCAATGCGGGCGCTGGACTTCAACACCAGAACTCAGGTCACCAGGTGAGATTACACACAGCTCATCGGCTGCAGGTTTGACCTTTCTCTCGTTTCATTTCTGCTTTGTTTCTGAGGGGGCGAGATGTTAAAAGTGTGGTTACACTTTGAAAAATGTTATGGCTCACACATACATCACTCACCTCGCATTTACTCCTTTGCCCGCTCGCTCGCTTTCCGTCCTGCTTCCGCTCCATTTTGCTTGCGGGGCTTGTTTTCTTTCTGTTTTAGCATCTGACTACATCTGCCCGTGTGTGTTTGCATGTACACGCCTGCCGCTCTCAGAGCCCCCAAATTAGAATGTTCTGGAATCCTGGTGGTTTCCATCTGGTTTCCGCAATGATGTTTGTCTCCGTGGCAAAGACGAGCCCAGTCGCCAGGGACGATAATTTCTATCACCCGCTGCCAGATCTCATTTAATATCCATAAATGTGAATCTGGGAAGGTGTTTAGGTCAATTACATGCCATTTGCAAACATGCATGTTTTTCATTTTTCAGGGAAGCTATCTCTGTGGTGTGTGAGGCAGTACCCGGTGCCAAAGGAGCCCGCAGGAGAAAGGTAGGCGCTACATACAGGAGCACACACCCATACAGAGCATTATTTATTTATAAGACTTAAGTGGACAGCGTTATGAAGAGTTTTCTGGATAAGAGCTAGATTTAGCTCGGTTGTCCACCCTTTGGTCAGTGGGCTATTTAGTCTCATGTATACACACAAATGCACAAAGAGCCATGTATACATGATTTTAGAGGACATTACATTAAGTTGCATTCATAACCTGGAGTTTTTCCTATTTGTTATGACATTGATCCTGAACTATAAACATTACACATTTGGCACTTCCTTTTTTTCCATAATGTGTCTTTGTTAACTGATTTAGGTCCCCAAAACGTGAGTATAGCTGGACCACATGCACATTTATTGTTTGGCTATCTTTATGAGCACATGACTTAATCCATTCCCTTGCCTCTTTATCTTCATAGAAGAGCCTATCCCTAATCTAAACCTAATTATAACCTTAACCTACACACAAAAATCAGGACCAACCGAAATGTCCCCACTTTTCCTCCAGTGATCTAAAAGTCAGTGATTCCGTCAAATATAGCTTTACAAGTACACACATACACACACAAATCTTGATTTGGGCTGATTGTACACTTCTGTGGTTAGCCGACTACTCACAGGTAATTACCAGTCACTCTCTGATCTCTCTTTTCCCTCCCTGTTGTCACAAGGGAGGCTGGAGAGGTGGAGTAGAAGCTTGTGTGGAGCCAGCGTCAGGCCA
The DNA here is from genome assembly GCF_018398535.1 of Haplochromis burtoni. NCBI lineage: Eukaryota > Metazoa > Chordata > Actinopteri > Cichliformes > Cichlidae > Haplochromis > Haplochromis burtoni. Next base: position 362,584 of record NW_024582565.1, on the reverse strand, counting down.
AAGGAGCACAACAGATTAGCAGACACAGCCGCCAGTCTGCTGTTTAAAGACTGCGAGTGTCTGTGCACAGTATTCCTGTAAACCTAAAAACATCCACCCAAACAGTCTATAAAACAGGTGGCTATATTCAGCTGCCTGCTGCTGTAGCAGGGTTTGACCAAGGAATGTCTGACAGTATAGCACAGCAGACAAAATACAGTTATAGGATATAAACTAGAATAGATTAAACTAGTCTAGTGCCTCTGATTTGGCAGGACTGAGGTTAATGTGGCCAAGCATGTGCTTCCTGTCCTGTTGCTCCTGCTTTTCTCACTGCACACTCCAAACATTTTGGAACAAATATGGATGAAAGCCATGAGAACAGTAGGAGGATTTGGATAAACGTGCTGGCGCAATAATGCTGGCACAATAGTGCTGGCATGGTCTGTGTGATGCTCTTGGCCCAGGCTACAGTATGCGAACTGTCCTGTCTATTCCCAATTGGTCGCAGTTGGCCTTGGAGACAGGATCACTTTCACAATTGCAGCTGTTCTCCCACTCCCACACACACAGGCATTTCCACACATATGCCCACAGAGTCATGCTGAGGCAGGGAGCACTCAGTGGACTATCATGCTTTGTTGAATTTTTTTAAAAAACAAAACGTCCTGTTGCTTTTTGGTTTGGGCACCTTGATTTGATTATTACTAAAACTGCTCTCTCTCCTTTTGCAGCCTTCTTCTCGCTGTCTAACGTCCATCCTGGGAAAGAGCAATTTACAGTTTGCAGGCATGACAATCAGCCTCACCATCTCGACCAGCAGCCTCAATCTGCTGGCCTCTGACTGCAAACAGGTTAGAACGAAGCTCTAACCTCAAGCTGCTGTTTTCTCAAACTCTACCCAGGCATTTCGTTGAGCTGTCCTTGAAAGCCAGTAATCTCGCTTTTGAGTCAGAAATACACTTGATTGTCTGAGCTCTCTGTTGTAGCTATGGGGCATGTTTTCAGGTACCCTGAGTGCACTTAGCCTGTGGAGTTTACCGAAGCAGAGTAAACCTGGGGATCTCTTTGCTTGAGGGATTTTTGTGTGGATTTTGTGATGTTTTCTTACTTTTGAAGACCAATCTACAGATGATTTATTTCAAAAATTCTAAATGTTTTTATTCTTTGCCTTCAGAGTTGCATTGTAATCATTTCCACTGCTTTCAGCTTCTTGTTAATGGTGTAAACATGTTTAGTTCACTAAAATGTTAAAGGTGGTTGAATCTCAGTGATATAAACATCATTTTTTAAAAAGAAATTCTCAGTATTTTTCCATATGTATTATGTATCGTGACCTCCTGGAATATTCAGGAGATGCCCCGATATATATTTAGAACTGCTTCTCATTGTTTGCCTCATTTACTCTGGATGCTGCACAAATCCCTCTTAACCATTGTCTTGATTCCTGCTTTACCACAAGGCAGGATGTGATCCTCCTCTTAGACCTCTAATGAGTTAATAGCTGCTGCACGATGTTTATCTTTGGGGAGATGGTATACAGTGGTGTAGTGCATTCGCATTAGCGCGAAGAAACATGTCATGCAGAACATATACCAAATCACAATTAAGGACTCACAGACCACACTCTGTGCTTGAAGCATTAGCAAGTGTTGATGCTGTTATTGATCTAACATGGGTGGTTGTTGCAGACTGTTAAAAAGGTGTTCCATCCATTGTCCCTACTTAGTTTTTATCTCCGCTGCAATTGATAGCGCTCAATGGAGGAAAGAGCACTTTTCTCAGTAATGATTCCACATTTGTCTTTTCATCCACATGCTTTCATTTCACTTCCCACATACTTCATGTCACCCACGTGCTCTCCTTCTCCCTCTCCTTCTTTCTCCCTCTCTCTTTCTCTCTCTCTTTCTCCACAGATAATCGCCAATCATCACATGCAGTCCATCTCTTTCGCCTCTGGAGGAGACCCAGTGAGTCAGCCAAACCCTGTTTCTCAGCTGAAATCTCACTCTCGCCTTTTTCCATCTTTCTTCAGCCAGCATGCTCTTCCTCCTTGCCTTCTGTCATTGTCTATTGCTCTGAATACCACTCATTTTATTGCAGCCTTACTGGATTGCCTGGACTGCAGTCCCTCTTTCCAGACATTATCTCTTTACTTCGTATCTTCTCTCTCTTTTCTTTAAGCTCTGTAAGTTTTTAACTTCTGCTGTGGCTTAAACACCAAAGTCTTCGCTTTACCTCTTTCTTCTTATTCTCTTCTTAGCTTTTCTGTCCTAAACCTGCCCTTCACTTTTCCCTCCTATTGATTTTTCCCATTCTGACTGTCTTCCTTGTCGGTCTCCCTCAGGATACAGCTGAGTACGTAGCATATGTGGCCAAAGATCCAGTCAACCAGAGAGGTAAGTGGCAAAATGACAGCCTCACCAAGGTAGCAGCTGCCAGTGTAGATAAAATGATCCTTTAATACATGAGTTAGAGTAGTTGCTTTCATTGCACTGTGCAACTAGTCCTCTTTTTTTTTTACTTTCAGCAAATATAACCAAACATTTTCATTAATGTATGAACTGAATTTAATCTTAATATAAGTAAATCAAACTTAAATAGCTTTATTAGCTGTTTATTCCCCTTTGAATTTGCCAAATACCCCGCTAGAGCTAAGACATTACACACCCAGCGTGTAGAGAAAAGGCAGAAGTACATTTTCCACCAAATGTCTATTTTTGAAGTCCCATAGTTTGTTTGCAAGCTAAATTAGTTAACTTATGGCTCATTTCTCAGCTGAAAAAGCAAAAACACTCCTCTGTTTAATACTGAAAGTGAAAATCTTCGGGCTAGATTATTGACATTAAGGTTCTAACACGCAGTGCTTATAAAAAAAGAAGCCATCCCATTGCTTATGTAATTTCCTGAGTTAAAACTAGAGTGTGCAAAATGTATTAGAGCTGCTACATGTGTCCTACATCATCGCGCATAATAAAAATGTACATGCATACGTGCTTTTGTATTCTACCTGTATCTGAACGTATTTGTATGTTGGAGCACATGCTTCCTTCAAAAGAAGCCCGCTTATCAGCTTTTTGTGCCTCTTTATTGCAGCATGTCATATCCTGGAGTGTTCGGAGGGTTTAGCCCAGGAAGTCATCAGCACCATTGGTCAGGCCTTCGAACTGCGTTTTAAACAGTATCTAAAAAACCCTCCGAAACTGGTCACACCTCATGACAGGTAACTGTCGCTTGCACAAACCTAAACCAAGAGCTTGTATTTGCATATTGTCTCGTATAATTTGTTTCTGTATCTGTTCTCTGTGACAGAATGGCTCCATTTGATGGCTCTGCATGGGAGGAAGAAGAAGATGAGGCTGCTCCGCCTCCTGATGTCCCGTACTATAATAATTTCCCTGGAAAACAGCCTCCCCCTGCTGGAGTGATTGACATGAGGACCCGGCCTGGTGCCACGCTGGTGAGAACCGTGCATATCAACATGAAAGGAAGACAAGCATACCCCCCAAAAAACTTTATTAATTAATTAATCAATTACTTGTGTCATTCCTAAGTGATAGATAAATAGATTGTAATCATTTCACTAGCCAGAAAAGAACATTTTTTTGAGGATGCCCACATGGTGCACGCATTCAGCATTTGTTTGTACCCCTCTGTGTTTGCAGCCTTATGGACAGCCGGGTCAGAATGACATTCATAAACAGCCTCTGCCACCCCTACCAGGTGAGCTCTGTCGCTGCCTGCATGTGTGCATCTCTTTGGACTTTATCTGTCGTTCCTGTCCTTTTTTCTTTTTTTTTTCTTTTTTGGTTACTAACATATTTCTTTATATTATTTGTTGCTAAATCACGAGAAATTGGTCAAACTTTCTCTCCGTTTTTGCCCTGTTTAGTCCTGATAAAATTCTTAGAATTGCAAGGAAGTGAGAATACGTGGCAAAGTTCTTCCTGTGTTTGTGCAACTTTTACTTATTTCCTTTTTTATTTTGTTTTTTCTTAGTGGGTGCCAAAGAAGGTGGGCGGGAGATGTTTGATGACCCTTCGTACGTCAACGTAGATAAACCTCGCCTCCCAGCTGCAGCAAACGGAAATGCTCACAAAGACGCTTTCGACATGAGTAAGTGTCTTTTTGTGCGTTTTTGCTGGAAATCTGCTAAGTGAAGTTCAAATGGACTGAATCCTGAACACTAGTGCAAATCATTAGCCTGTGAGAAAACTAAATAAGAAAGGTAATTTGTGATGTGTGTGGGTTGTAATCAAGATGACCAAAATTTCTGGCAATTGCAATCAGCTATTTTTCTTTCATGTGAGAAGAAAAGAGGGTTAATCATTGGGCTCGTGAGATGAGTAAAGCAGTTTGTATTTTACATTTCCATATGACTGATGCTAATTGGCAGTGGAGCTCTCCACAGAAGTCAGCCTCAGAGGAAGATAAGGATATTAGAATGTCTTTGTCCATTACAGGGGCAATTTGTATAAGATTATTGATTGACTACATAAAGCTTTTCACGGCAGAGTCCACAACTGTGTGCAGCATCTGTCAGAGTCAATGTGGTTCACTTCCCTATTTATCGGTCGTGCAGAAATGCAGACAGTGCTATGGGATCCTACAGGACAACATGTTATCTACAGTGAAATACAAAATAATACATTTCTGTGTGTTCATTTTTCAAGAGCCACTGGATGATGCCCTGGGGGTTTCTGGGCATGGAGGCCCAAACTCAGTGACAGCAGTGCCCTCTATGGTGCAGCAATTACAGTCTGAAATCTGGTTCCACGGGAGCCTAAGTCGTAAGGAAGCAGAGAAACTGTTGACCCGAGATGGAGACTTCCTGGTGCGGGAGTCTGGAACCACACCTGGGCAGTACGTCCTCACGGGACAGCAGGGTGGTCAGCCCAAACACCTGCTGCTCGTTGACCCAGAAGGAGTGGTATGTCACGAAACGATCAAATTCATAACAGAGATTTCAGAGTGAAGGGTTATATTGGTGTTGAAGCTTACTCTAATTTATTCCCCTTTTCTTTTTTTAGGTCCGTACAAAAGACCACCGGTTTTCGAGTGTCAGCCACCTGATCAGTTACCACATGGACAACAGACTTCCCATTGTGTCAGCTGGGAGTGAAGTGTGTCTGCAACAGCCAGTAGAGCGCAGGGCCTGACCTTACCCACACCAATGAAATACACCACCAAAAACATACACTCCTACTATTATATCAGTTCTGCACAACATACACGACCACACACACACACACACACACGCTCATTTCCTTTAATGCACACAGAAACACTACACCTAACACACAACGATACATATGCACACACATTGCAAAGAAAGCCAAAAAAAATAGAAAAAGTATCACCAGTTTCTCTGCAAAATCACTCACTTGCTGCTGTTGCTATATTTCCTGTCCAAACTGTGATCTACGGTTCCTTCGCTGACATCACCGACTATCAGGCGCATTCCTCCAAAGCGGAGAAGCACTGCTGCAATTTCTCAGCCTACTGTGAACCAGGAAGGAGCCCTTTGCAAATTACAGAATGGGGCAGAAAACAAATGCAATCTTTTTTTCTTTTTGTTTTTTAAGAAAAAAAAATCTTTATCTGTAATTATGAAAAAAAAAGTGGAAACGTAATACTACATGGAATCATGTACTGAAATGGCAGAACTGAAGAGTGTGGAAAGGAACATTAAGGGACATGGAGGGAGATCTTCAGTACTTCTAAGCATGTGCTTTCTTTATTCTTTCTGAAAGGAGGGAAAAAAATCCTCCTCAGACTGTTGCTGGAGCATTTTAGATAAAACACAAACTGGATGGCAAGAGTTCTTTGTTTCTGAGACTGAACTAGGCTCAAACACAAACTCTCACAGCAATCCTTAGTATAAAATAATTCGGCTGGAGAATATGTGTACAGGTATACGAGTTTGGTTCCGATCTCATCAGAGGGCCACCCCCAACCCCAACTTCTCCTCTTTTAAGGACTTTTAAACCCCTGGAGGAAAGCCTGTATGCAAATCTAGGACTGCTATGCCAATGATCTTCATATACTGTATATTCCTTTTTTTTTTTTTTTCTGTATTTCTGTTTATTATCTTGGCACTCATCAATCAAAGGACATCCTGAGTACGCAAGGATCAAATCAGCTGTATCCTCCCAATCCCTTTCTAAACGCAGACGTACACACCTTTTACACAACTGAGTCAGCACCACCTGTCATGCCAAAGAACATGAACTTGGTTGAAAAGGAAGCAGAAAAGGAAGCCATGAATATTAACAACTCCTATCGATCTTGTGCGTTTGCGGCATCGGAGCAAATGTGTGTAGAAAGAAATGCATTTCGAAACATGCCCGTTTTAGAGTGGAGAGGAACGATTGTGTGCATGGGGGGGGCAATAAAGGAGATTTTTAAAAAATACATCAAAATCAACCACAACACAAAATTCAGTAAGTTTGGAGAAGCTTAGACGAGATATTATTGAGCATTTGGTTTACATTAAACACCTTAATATGCGTTTGCATCGACAATCTATGTGTTATTTCTTTAAAGAATATCCTAATTGAAAAGAGCAGTTAGCGGGAGACCCCTTTGACAAGTGTTTAACAGTCTAAGCAATGAATTTCCTTCTGCAAAAACAATGCAAGTTATGTCATGGTAACTGGTTCTGTAATTTTGATGTTTGTGTTTTATTGAATCGTTTGAGAGAATAATGAACGATTTCCAAACCTTTTATGCTCCGAGGTTAGACGGATATTGCTAACAATGAACTGTTCAGCCAAAGGTTGCTCCTCGGCGTGCTGTGTTCACAGACTTTCGAGGATCAGGAGGGAGAAGTTCACGTTATTGTTTACTGTTTTCCTCCTCCCTTCATGATGTAGTTGTTTTTGGTTTATATATCTATATATCTATATATAGATATATATATACCTTTTTGATCGTGCCTTGTTTCTTCAATGCAGTCATGTCACTCCAATGCAGTCACCTTATGTACTTAATTCAAATGTAGTCAGCTACAGGAGAATCTTACAAAAAAAGTCTCAGTTTATCAACAACTTTGCAAAAATGACACTCCGGTAAACACATGCAAACAGATCTAGTGATGGCAATCTCCTCTGATGCACGTTCTCGCGTTCAGCTTACAGTCACAGATACTTGATGTCACCATCTGGGGGGGAGTGGGGGTCGGGGTGGTATGGGATCGGGGGTTTTTCCTGATCATCTGTAAATAACATAAATTTTTGACTGATAAGCTTAAGTGATGGATTATTGTTTCCATTTTTGTATATTTAATGACTTCTTTGATAAATAACACAGAGCCAGAAACCACAGCACAGAGGTCGCTCATGTAAAATTTGAACACGTCGAAGAGACCGAAGCCAAAATTTAAAAATTTGAGAAGGGATTTTTTTTTTTCAGCCTAAACCTTAACTATCTGTTAGTCATTAGACTTTGAAGTGGGCTAACATGTTGTAGAACATGTATGCACACACATACCCGAGTGACCGCCGGGTCAGTCTGCATGTTCAGCTTTATGCAGGTCAGAAATAGGAAAACGGCAGAGAAGTTCTGCCATTACTGTGCGTACCTATTGTATGTGTGTGTGGGCTGGAACAGGCTCACTTGATGCTCTTTATCGTTAGTGAACTGGTTCTGTGTTATTATTGTGCATCACAGTAGCCTTTGTTGCATGAAAATCCTTTCAGAAAATTAGTTGTTTATTGTTGGTGATGGTGGTAGTGTTGATGATGCTGTTGTACTTTTTGGTTTGTGTTTTTAAAAAGCCAAAGGTTCCTTTTGAAATAGTGTGCACAGATAATGATTTTTATTACTTTATGTTTCTGTTTTAATACTCTTTGTCTTGTTTTGTTTTTAGGGAAATGTGTCTGTTTACACCTGTATTGGAAAAATATAGATTGCATATATAAATACATATATCACTTATCTGGCTTTGTGAGTTTGGCTTTTGCTGTGCCTCCCTCTGTGTACATCAAAAAAGTTCAGCAGAGACTGAAACAAAGCACACACTACGAGAAAATATGAGCGTTTGTTGTACGCTGACCCGAACAAAGAGTGTGGTGTCGTGGCGAATGTGTTGGAGCTACTGGAACTCTCTTGTTTGTGGCTGGAACAGCAGGGGCTTATTCAGGGGGGCATCATACGACACATGGGAACTGAGTACAGCAAAGGTAAACAAGGTCTTTAATCAGTCAGCGGGCGTTTGAAACTAGAGGACAGTCCAGAAAATGCCAGATGTGGGTGGAGAGCGCTTGCAGTTTGTATAGGAGGTTATAAGTAGAGGAGTGAACAGTGCCGGGAATACGGAGCAGAGCTCAGCTGTTGCATGGGTCTCATCTGACTCCATTTGTCACAGCTCATCTTCCAGTTCTTCTCATCGACTGCCCTCCTCGTTGCATTTGTCTGGTCCCTCTGCACAGCCATGCACCCCCAGCGTCCTCTTCCCCAGGCCATGCCTTCCGCCTCTCTGGGACAGCACCTGCGGGACATGGCCATGGGCCTGGGACGAGGCAAGAACTTCCTGGGAGGAAACTTTGCCTACAGTTTTATCCAGTCGGTTAAAGAATGCCTCTATTTCCTCCTCTGCTGCTGGTGCATCAAAGAGATCCTGGACTGACAGACTGAGAGAAAAGGGTACATCAAGTGGTAGAGCACAGATTTTTCCTTGTTTCTCCACTGGGTCCTGTATTGTAATTTCAACCAGCTTTTATTTCATCAGAAATGGGAGTGTTATATGGTAAAGCCTTGGCAGGTATGACTTGTTTTGAATGACTGTTATGTATAAACTACATGCTTTAATTTATAGTATTTAATAAATCTATCAATAATAATTTCAAAATCATAAAACCACTCAACCCTTTAACATTTTTTTGCTTTTTGTTTTTCGGTGTCTCTATAGGAAGGGAGGTCTTTTGGGGTTCGAGGAAGCTTGCCAGCAGGTTTCAAGATGATACAGACTTTATATCCGGACTGGGTTAGAGTTTTCTGAATTGTACCCTGATGATCTGAGATTCCCAGGACTGTGGCTCACCTGATGTTCACTGTACAACACAAAGTGGTGTGGCAATAAATAAAGGAACTCATAAACAGAAAAAATTATTACCTACATGTCTGAATTTTTGCTTCTTTTCTTTTGGTCATTTGATGATTAGGTAATTCTGCACAGACACCTTTAAAAGGAGAAAAATGCTTTGATCTTAAGTGTCAGTAATATAGCTTCTATGAAACCGTTTTAGCTTGCATCTAATGTGACTCTTGGTATTTCTTAAGTGAGTGTGCAAAAGAGCATTATTATTATCGCTAAACTGGAGGCTCTATTTATGATGGAAACCATCAACTCAAGCCTGTCTAATGTCAGGGTAGCAGTAGCAGTAACCTGTAGTATTAATTTTACATTAATTCAGCCTCCATCACTTACATATTTATACATATATACATGTCAATCAACTTAGAAGCTTTCCAGCCGAAGTGAAGCGACAACGATATCTTATTGGATGAGCGAGAGGCGGGACTAGAGCAAACGCGTTTTGTGATTGGGCGAGAAGAGCATGGCTCAGTAAGTTCTGGAGGCGCGTTATAAGTTGTCAAGTTTGATGGGAAGAATCAAAGAAGTCCTAGCTTGCGTCTGTGGCGTCCTCTGAAGTCTAAAGTAAAGTGACAGACCACGGTAAGACCCACCTGTATTTTTGGTTGTATTACAAGATAACGACGTCTTTTCTAGTGTCGTTTCTTCTCCCTCTGTGTCGCAAACGTTCACGTTTTCCTGGTTGCTCGGCAGACGTCGTTGAAGTGGAAACGTTTTTTTAAGGACTAATGTCAACAACTTTCGGCTTGTGAAGCCTTTAGTAGCCTACTAACAGCGGCCCTCACCTCATGTGAGAAGTGATATTCCTGAGCTTAACCAGATGTTGTTGTCTTCTTTAAGGCCGTGTGACATTTCCTGTCGCAGGTTATGAACTTCTTCCAACTAACCCCGACCCTTTTTGCATAGTGATAAGAGCGGTCTGCTTTTAGCGGTGATGCTGTGTGGAGCTGGCTTTAGCTCGCAGCCCAGCGTTGGCTGTCCTCATGGAAAGTCTTGTAGTTTATCTCTTGACCTTTTTTGGTAATTTTTCCATGCAGAGGCAAAGACGCTGCAAAAAAGATTAACAGTCTAGTCTCTGGAAGATAACACACACATGCAGATTAATGTCTGAAGAGATAAACTGAGATTAGACGCATGCACTGTGAAAGTATGATCTTGCACTGACTCCTACAGCTAGAGCTTAAATTAAATGCTATTCGTACCGATCAGTGAATAAGATCAGACCAGGATGTTATTTTTTTTTCTCCCTCCCTTGTGTTGCATGTAAAATAATCCTTTTTAAAACTGTCCTTAGAATACATTTCTGCCTTTATTTTATTCCCCATGGCCATCTCCTGCATGCTCCCTCTGTCTGTCTCTAGTCAATCTCATGGTAGCTATATTTAGCTGGCATCTATTTAAACCATTCCACTATATCCTCCACAATGCTCCTTGGGCCCCAGGCTAGATTCAGTAGGCTTCTCTTGGGAGGCACTCGATTAGGAGACCTAAATAGCAGAGCTGGGAGAGAATTGAATTTGGGGAGTGAAGTGTGTCATTACCCAGACAGTGTGGTATTAACTTAAGTGCCTCGTTCTTTCAGCATTCATACAAAACTAGACTGGATGCATATAAATATGTCTCGCTGTTATGCTACCTTGTGTAATTTGAAAGGAAAAGCTTTTTAAAAATCTAATACCTGACACTTCCACCTAACAAGGGGGTGACACTGAAGTGGTTACATGGGAGATAATTTTCTCAACTACTGTGGTGGCAGCTAAGATGAATGATTTTACTGTAAAATAAGTGATTCCAAAGCAGTGGGCAGATATAGTGTACACCACAAATGTGCTCATTTGTAGACCTCTGTTTAAGAGACCAGTACCTTTGAAATGGACAGCCCATTGTAGTGCCGGCCTTAGTTACCCATGTCTCTGCCAAAACATTTCCCAGCTAGTCAAAAGCCAGGCTGGCCAAAAGGCTCATAGCACACATAAACTACTAATGAAGAACTGAATGCTCCCAGGGAATTAGACTTCCTGCTCACATACAAAATGCACACACTCGCACAAAGACCTCAGTAACACATTACAGTCAGACCTTTATTGGCAAAATGGGTGAGGCTGAGTAGTAGAGGCTTGTATTCAAATTGGGTAAACAATGAGCGTAAATTTCTTAAAGCTGCAGTCCTCATGTTGTTACTGTAATTGTAAGCTAGTGGCACATTGTTAGTTGTCTCTTCTGTAAGTCAAACTGTAAAATATGCATGGCTTTGATTCAGGGTGTACGTATATACGCTCTTCACATTGTTCTCTATGTTGTTCTTTGTTGCAGGAGAGACACGCAAAGTCTCTTGGGGGCCATGTCTGGCACTGGGAGTGCTAATAACAGCTGGACCATCCTAACTCCTGAGGTATCATCGCTCTGTATAGAGCACTGGAATACACAGGCTTTAAGCAAAATGCTTTATTTAAAAAACAAACAAACAAATATTACTGGTCTCAGTTTATTAGATAGATAGATAGATAGATAGATAGATAGATATCTATCTATCTATCTATCTATCTATCTCTTGTTTTATCTTTAAAAGTTGTGGGTTATGTTATGGGTTATGTTGCCATATTTTCTCAGTAAGGACTCGTCCATAACTACAGATAGCACATGTTGTGGGAAATTTAGTTATGCTTCATAAGTCTGAAAGAAAAAAAATACATTGTAATATTAGATTTTTAATTCGCTAAATATCAAAATTGGTGTTGAAAATGAAACACCTGTGAGGTTTCTTTGATTTTCAAGTGGTCTTAAAAGTTTTTCAAGCTTTCTGAAGCTCTTTCAGACGCTGGCTGCTTTTTCACTCATTTTCAGTCAGTTTTTGTAATTTAATGATTTTCTTTTTTTGTTTATTTGTTAAGCCACTTAACACTTAATCATTATTGCATCAACAACATGATTTCCAGAGAGCTATTAGGGGAAAAATTTGGCAGATCTTGACATGGTGTGCAGTGTATCCTGACACAGGACCTGAGAGCATCTTTTTCTTCACTTGATCACTGAAGCCTCATCAGAAATGGCCTCAGTGAAAGGGTAGCTGTCAAGAGGCCATTCTTAAGAGATGGAAACGCAGAGAAAAGGTCGAGATATGCTGGATTACACAAGAACTGGAGTGAAACTTATGGCAGCAAGTCTTATGGAGTGATAAATCCAAATGTAAAATTTTATGGGTCGCATCAAAACAGCAGTAATCCCAAACACACTGATGGTGCAGTAAAGGCATATTTGCATAGAAAAACAGTGGAACACTCAGCTATGAATTGGCCTCCACTGAGTCCAGACTTCAACATTTTTAAAGCAGCGTGGTATCGTGTGGACAGAGAACAAAACAAAAGGCTGCCAACACCCAAAGAAGAGCTTTGAATGTCCTTCAAGAAGACTGCTTTTGGTTTTATATAATGTGTGTTTGTACATTGCAGTAAATGACTGCACCCTGATGGGTGGCTTAATATTTTGCACAGCATTGGATTGTTCTCTGACTGAGTGTTTGTCTTTCTTAGGAAACTGCTGCTGAAACCCTGAAGCCTGTGATAATGGGGACGGAGTACCATGGAGAAAGCCATACAACTGCACCAGGTGCCTTCACATCCATTCATTTTCTCAATCGCATATCCACATTAGGATCGGAGTATACCTGAAAATACTAACTTTTGTAGCAAGTGCATTTACCAGGTTTGGCAAACTGAATGTGCTTTCTCTGCTTTACAGGCAGTTTGTAAAGTGATTGCTTTGCACTCATTTGATGCTTTCCATGAGATGTGGATAAAGTTGTGAGTCTGGATTGACAAAGAGAATGACATTTGGCTGGCTTTCTTGTATTTTTCCTTGGAAATGTTTTGTTCTACCGCTAATGTCTTTTGAGGAGTGTTTGCATATTTAAAATGCAAAATTATCCTTTTTTTTTTTTAATTTTTTTTTTTTACCTTTATTTCTGTTGATTGTGTGCAGAAATAAAGGTAAGTAAGGTTCCAAAGATGCATACATGCAAACATGGGTATTTACACACACATGTCAGTTGATTAATGCGAGCTGCTGTGCCTTGCACACAGAAAACATAAAGTGTGTGTTTCACTACATCAGTGTGTAGTTGGTGCTTCAAGAGGTTCTTTAAATGATGGTTTGGGTTTAATGTATAAATTCAATTTTTACAAGACTGTCTCAAAAATAGTTTTACTGGCTTGATGTAATATTCTGCAGTTAGTGCATTAGAGCTTTGAGCCTTCCAGCTATTATTGCAAAGTTATTACCTAAGCAATCAGAAACGACTGTAATCAAAGAAAACAACTGGTAAAGTAGAAAAAAATACACCTCATCACCACTGCTTTTCACCCTGCCTGTGCATACTGGGGGCAGGTGTTGGTGTCACGAGTAGGAATTGCTCCACTTCAAAGAGTCAGGATTGAAAAATGTTGAACTGCTGGCCTAAATGGCTCCCCTCCTGTGTCTGTGTTTGATCCAGGTTCTGGGGACAACAACCAGCCTGCAAATGGTGCAAAGTCTGCAGAAGGGCTCCCTGTGGAGAACTACCTAGTAAGGCAGCAATACATGCAATGTTCTGTTCTGTAACAGTACCATTTGTCACGCGGCTTTGCTGAATGTGTAGCCTTGATTGGCCAAAGAAAGCATTCTCCTCTCCCACGTTTTAATTTTCTAATAATCCCGGGGCTTGAATGATTGCTTATTTTTGAATGCTCAAAGAATAAATACTAAACCTATTTATAGTGTAGTGAGACTGGTTGATTCTAATTGGACAGAATTTGCCTTTTTTTCAGGTAGCAGCATTATCCTTCTCATTTGTTCCTCAGATTTGGAAAGTGACTCATTTCAGCTGTAGCTTAGAGACGGCGTTCTTCATGCTAAAGATAACACAACAATATTTCTGTTTAAATAACATTTAAACCTTTAAGACCAAAGTTGTATTGCTTGGCTTTTAACCAAAAGTGCCAAACTATAAGAAGTGCAAAAACTTTTTTTATAATGACCTTATTCTTATATCCAGGTACCAAAAGAAAAAACGGCAGAGCTAAGTGGAGGCTTGAGTGCAGATCAGCCCACCTCTGTGCCCACTTCTGTCACGGATAACCCCATTCCTTCCTCTTTGGAAGTCTCCAGCAACTTGAACCATGGCAGTGATGAAGTCAGCCAGGCAGGAGGCCTACCTGAGGGCCCGGCGCAGAGCAGCTCTGACCCCGATTCATACTCTGACTCCTACACTCATGTAGCTCCTTCCCTTGATGAGCCCCCACTCTTACCGTTGAGCACAGAGACTCTTGGAGGTGCAGAGTGTGTGCAGGTGGAAGGAACGCAGCATCTGCGAAATGAGGAGGAGCTAAAACAAGAAGGGGAGGAGTCAGATGCGTATCTAAAGACAACTGACTTGGGAAAAGAAACGGGTATGAACAGGGTGAAAGTCGGGTCATTATTACTTTAATATTAGAAAAACTTTATGTGTATGTCACTGTATACATGGCATGCAGCCTTTCTCTTCTGCTATTGGAGACTAAGCCACATGTTCTATTTGTGTTTGAAGTGTATTTGCTGGAACACCTGGTTATGGACTTTTTCAGTATCTGGGCCAGGAGGTTGTCTGGAGAGGCTGTGTGTGGAGGGGAGCATGATGTGACAGAAACCTTTAGTTACATGACACCCTGCAGAAGTAAATTGGCTTCAGAGGGACAGGAACCACTTAAAATATTTTGCAGTGTAGTGGTTTTGGTTTGTGTCACTTTTTACTGCTGCACTATCAAATGATTGGTCTTCTTTTACTCTGTTCTGCACTTTTTTTTTTTTCTTTTTTTTTTTCCCCTTACAATTTGTGTTTAAAAAGTAAAGTTCAGCATTAGTGATGTCTTTACAGAGCCAGTTATATCATTGCTCTTTTCTTTCAAAGCCAGACTGATTTGTTGAGTTTAAATATAAGAAAGTGGAGCAAATTAACCAGCATACCCTGCTTAGCTGGAGTGCTATCTTATATCAGCTATATAAAAGCAAGAAATATCTGTACTGTAACTTTGTGCTTAAAATAAATACTCTGCTGGGGGTTGAAAGTTCTGATTGCATATTGTTGTGGTGTTTTCAGTTTATATTTGAGGTGTTCCTGTAACTTAATTATTGGTAGAACTACACCTTAATACTGTTTTCTTTCACCCCTCCAGACCCCCCTGCAGATTCAGAAGTGAGTGAGGAGAGGACCGAGAAGGCTGGTGAGGAGGGAGAGTCAGAGGTGAGGAAGAGAAGGTCCCTTTTAGCATCTCTGGAGCAGATTGGGAGAGGAGAAGAGGAAGAGGAAGTGGACGAATTTCAGCTCCCCCAGCGAGAAGACGACAGCGGGTTTTCTGTGAACAAGTGCATCCTAGGTGCTCTCATTCTGTTAGGCCTTGGCACCATTTTTTTCTCAGGTAGGCATGTTACGAAGGTTAACGTTTCTTTCTTTCTTTCTAATTAGATTTTTTTTGGGAAGCTCTTTGCCTGTTTTAAAATTATATTTTAAAGGTAAAAGCTTAAAAGAATAGAAAGTAACTAACACTGGATTAGATGAAGGATGCTCCGAGACTGAGGTGTATTATACGTGCAGGTATCTTCATGGATCTGGATGAGGGTAGGTTCTTTCTGTGTGTATGTGTGGGTCACTGATTTAATTAAGTCTTTATTGGCCACAGCATGTTTGCATGTGTGAGGATGCATGCAGGAAAAAGCCTTTGCATGTAATACTTTGCAGAAAAAAAGCTTTCAAAGTTCTTTATGCTGTTAAATGTGGGGTTTTGTCCTGATACTTGGTGTAGGTGTTATCAAAAGGCAACCTTGTTGCTTTGAAGGGACCATGAACGACAGTTAGTGAATGTTAGCTTTAGAAGCCTGTAAGCTCAGTTTGTCACCTGATTTTGACGTACAGTTTGAAAAGCAAAGGCGTGAGAATGAGGTAAAGGTGAAAACAGGATTCATGAGGACTTCACCAAGGAATCCATACTTTTTTTTTCTTTTTCTTTTTCTATTGCATTTACAAATGCATTTGTAATGAAGTGTATTATGAATGCTTCTTTTCTGCTCAGCTAAATTTCATTTTACTGTCAGAAACCTTAAGCATGTTGTTTCTGGGTAATTGCACATAGTTTGTTTTTTGCATGCTATTTTTAATTTATTACTCGCATTGAAACTAATATTTGCGTTGCAGAGAGCGACTATAGTACAAGGGATCTGAAAGATACAGAGCTACCAGGAAAACGGGTCAGTGTAATGTCTACTGTCTGTTTCTTCTAGTCTAACCTTTATTTACTGTATAATGAGTGGCAATTAAAAATAAAATAAATTAATTTTACTGTACAGTGACTTGTTCTTGTTCTTTCCCGTTCCATTAACACCTTTTTCTTCTCCACTCCTCCACCTGGCAATAGTTATTTTGAGAAGACTTCTAATATCTTGCAGATGTGTAATTCTGTTTGTTGACAGGAGTGGCTTAACCCAGAGGCTCCTCAGTCCCCACTAGATGCTGACAATTCAGAGCTTTTAAACAAGCTAGCCAAAGGGAATGAGCAGATTTCTGTGCTCCAAGCCCAACTTCAGGTGTGACTCCATTCTGTCTCTCACCTCGTCTCCTCTGCGTGTGTACAGTAATGCACATTTGTATAAATACATGTGTGTCTGTGGATAAAGGTGTCAGTGAGTGTGTGTGTGGTATTCTCACAGGACCCTCTTTTTCTGTTCTTCTTTAAACAGACACAGAACGAGGAGCTAAAAGTAGCCCAGGGACATGCAGCAGAGGGAGCAAAGGAGCGGCTGAGGTGGGAGGCGGTGGAGAAGGAAAACAGTAGGTTGAAGACAGAGATGGCTTCTCTTCCTGTCCTTCAGAAAGAGAATGAGAGGATGAAGAAAGAGCTGGAGTCATTCCCGGCCCTACAGAAAGAACTAGAAACTCTGAGATCCACTGTGACAGAATTAAAAGTCTCCTCAGGTACAAAGGGAGCAAGGGAGGAAGAAGGGAGGGGATGTGGAGGAGAGTAGGAGATATAGAAGGATGAGAGTTATAAGAAAGCTTGGGAGTAGATTAGTCATTTAGTGATTTGCTTTCTTCTCTCTGTTTTTGAAACGCAATGCACACTTGTATCTTTTTTTTCTTTTTCTAACTTTGACTTTTTGTGATTGCTCCAGCAGGCAGTCAGACAACTCAAGCCTCCGTGAAGCTCGCTACATTGCCCCCACCTGGTCAGCCAGAGGACAGCAAGCAGGAAACGGCTGGATCCACAGGGAGACAGACAAAGCATCCACGGGATGACCCAAAGCAGAAAAAGAAAGATGTGAAGAGAGATCGTTATGACTTGGGTGAGCAGAAAGAGGGAAAAGAGAGAAAAAAATCTGTAGGGATGGAAGGAGAGAAAAAGGGCCGTAAAGATGGCAGTAAAAAAGAATGGAAGAAGGAAAAACATGAGCAAGGAATGTTTGACAGGGAGAATGATAAGGAAGGTAGACAGAGGCATAGTGAAGGGGAAAAACAGTGGAAGGAGAAAGACTGGAAGAAAGAGAAGACTAGCAGAGGTGATGAAGGAAAGCCATGGAAAGATGGGGAAGGAAAAAGAGAGCGGACAGAAAAGAGGGAGAAAAAAGAATGGAATGAAGATGTCGATAGGAAAAGACCAAAGCATGAGAAAGTGAATGAGGGTAAACAATTGGGAGGTAAGGAGGAGAACAAGCACTGGAAGGAAGGAAAGGATCGTGGGGGGAGACAGAAGGAACAAAACGAATGGAAGAAGCTGAAAGATGGCTTCAAAGAAAGTGGCAAAGTGCAGTGGGAAGATAAAGAGTGGAAGGAGAAAGGAGAGAGAGAGTGGAGAAGAAGCACTGAGAGGAATGATAAAAATGACAAACTTCAGGGTAAAGTAGGGAAAGAAAAGGATGAAAGGAAACGGTGGGAAGGCAGTAAAAATCATGGCAAAGACGGATCGAGGGAAGATGACAGGAAGCGATGGAATGAACATGAGCGGAAGAGTCAAAATGGGAAACACGATAAGGAATGGAAGAGCAAGGACAAGAAGTGGGAACAGTCGAAACTGGAGCAATCGAAAGAGAGAGACGGGAGGAAGGAGAAGAAGCATAATGAAGACTGGAAAAAAGACAAATCGCAATTCCAGAAAAGCAAAGATGTATACAAGATTAAAAATAATCATGGCAAAAAGGAAGAACATCAGTACGGAGACCAAAAGCAGCCTCATACACACCGCAAACCCTCCATGGGGCAGCCTGAGTACTGGGTCCAGCAGAGAGAGCGTCTCCAGCACAGTCCTAAACCTTCACAGGAGTGCGACTCATTGGAGTCCTGTGCAAAGGCTGAGCGGCTGCTCCCTGTCCACTTACCCGAGTTTGAGGCCATCCTCCAAACCTATCTAGCTAAGGCAGAGCAGGCAGGTGTCGATGATTCCAAAAGAGAGGAGCTCAAAAAGCTGGCCACGCAGTTTTTTAAGGATGGCGTTTTTGTTCATGATCAGATGAGCTTTCAAGATTTTGTTGAAGACTTGAGCGATATTTTAGAAGACATGGTGGAAGAGGACGAGGATGGGGAACAAGATAGCGCCATAGAGGATGAAATGGAGGAGTTTGAGAGAGAAGTCATGAGAAAGTTTTCATTGCGAGGAGGTGGAGAGAAAGAGGAGAGAATCAAAGGGGACTGGAGAAAGGAGAGCGGACAAGGACGTGGCTGATGAAATGATAGAATTGATGGATCTGTCAAAAGTGGCTAAAAGGAGTCGGAGCGAGGGTTTACTCAAAGGGAACATTTCTTATTGGACCACAAAGGCTTAAAGTATACATTTATCAACCTGTCATGCTTTTTGCAGGACGACCTTTTGTGTTTTACCTCCATCTGCTGTCCACTTGTGGGTTTTTGTTTTTTTTTTTTGTTTTTTTTTTTGAGTGCTCATATGCAAACACTTAATGCACTGTTACATAGGAAGGGCTTGAACGTACATCGTGTGTGTGTGTGTGAAGTGCTGAGTCTGATATTTTAAGAATCTACATAATACATCTTAGATGGTGACAGACAAATATTGCTAGCCTAAAACAGTCCCACTAAATGTATGAACATTTACTTACAGCTGTTTATTTGGGACCGACCACCTGCAGCTACTGTGAATGTCCGTTAGTGTGAAAGTCATTGCTATTCACAATTCTCTTACACTGTTCCTCTCAATAAGATTTCTAAAAGATGCTGCACAGTCTTATTCAAACATTACACTTTCACTATTTTCTGCAAGCGGCACTGTGCACTTTTAAAATCTGCTTATTCGCTGATCATGGCTGTTTTTGTTAATTAAGCATGGACTGCTGAACGAATTGAGCGAGGGTCTGTAGTCATGACACTTGTGTTTAGGAACTTGCTTAAATCTACAAATGTCTAATTAACTTATTTTATAGGTGAAATATAGAGAATTGATGGGCACATGAGATTTTGACATGTTGAGCATGTTTATTGCTGTTCAGGTGTGGAGCTTGTGCAGATGTCCTTAAGTTATTGCTTTGTGATGACTGTAACATTTGTTTGTGGTTGGTGATGGTACTTAAGACATTTGTTTTCAAAAATACTTTCTTTATCTCTTTACGTGTGGATAAACTTATGAAATGTAGCAGATTTAAAGGCCTTCAGCACCATAGAGATTGTTTGGTTTTTTTGTTCAAAGGTTGCCACACAGCGTGTGGTAGCACAGAGAACTTTAAATGTCATTACAGTTGTGTTTTCCCATGTTCTTGGCATTAAAAAATAATAAATGTAATTCCTCTCTGTGATGAATAATACTTGACTCTGTCTTCCTTTAACTCACCTGTTTAGTCTTTAAAGAATACTTCCTGAAGTGTATGCTCGCTGTAACAAGTTCTCCATAGTGATGACAGATAAGCCACGGGCTCTTGCCACACACTGTATTTTTTTTCTACACTATTTACAGACTCAAACAGCTCCGACGCTTTGCCCCAGCTGCAGCGCCACTGCCTTTTCAGTGCATTTCATTCGTGCGTCACTCCTCTGGGCCCACACCGACTATAAAGGAGGGATCATGATTAGTAGCTGTGTGCCAGCCTGCTCCACCTCTTTGTTCAAGCCATTAAACCACACCACATTGCCAAACTCATCTTATTAGATGCATTGAGCTCGGGGTGCCTTTGTTGCTGTGCCACACTGATACAGACAATTCTACAAGGTTGAGAACAAGAAGTTGTTTCATAGTGAACATTTGTAGTGAACATAATGTAGTCCGTCTGTACATCAACTGTTTCATTAACTTTGCTTCAGCAAAGAGAGATCAGCAGCCTTTATACCTGCTTATTTTAAGTTCATCTTAAATAGAGAAGAAATTAGGATATTTTTTTTTTTAAATCTATTGTCCCTTCCTATTGTGTACATCCAGCCATCCATTTTTCTTAACTTTATCCAGCTGAGTCATCTCCTTGTCTGATATACGCATTTCTTCCTTTGTCTTCAGCCAACAGTAGCATAGTTTCCGGTGGCATGCTCTTGGCCAACAGCACCAGAGGCGATCGTTAGTAGCCCGAGCTGCACCCAATCTGCTATGGAAATCTCATTCTTGATGATGTTTGATTTGGCAAAGAATGCCCTTCCTGACACAACCCTCCCAATTTATCCTGGCTTGGGACTGGCACTAGGAGCGCACTGGAATGCACCACCACGAGCACCCTCACCCCATGTCTAGGTTTGGAATAAGTCAGAGGACCTGGAGAGAATCTGTGCAGGCTCAGCATGGGGCCCAAAATAGCTGTGGATTTAAACACAGGACCTTCTTACTGTGAGGCCAACCACTGCATAACTACTGCATAAATGAATTAAGCTGTGAAATTTCATGTCCTAAGGGTCAAAGGTCGGCTTCACCACTACATGTCAATTTTCTAGAGAACATGTTTCAGGACAGTCTTTTACAAAATAACAGGCTGTGAACGTATTTACTTAAATTTGGTCAGAAACTGAACTGGTGACACTAATCTACTGAATTCACTTCATTTAATAATAAATGTGGACACATGTGGGCCTAAATTGATTGGTTGGGAATGGCCTACAACCCCAAGGCAGTAATTTAAGTTTATATTTAGCTTGAAACCTTTAGGCCTATGATGTTTGCCTCAAGGCCAAATGCTGGTGTTGTAGACTTAAGTAGCAATTGAGAACTTTAAGACATGTCCTCAGACAGAGATACACCTGCAGCTACAGTCCCAGGATATCAATCTTAAAACAACTAGAAGCATTGGCCCACTGTAAGCACCGATGCTTTTATAAGACTGTGTGTAGGGAAGCAATTTCCAGCCCCCTCACTAAGCCATTTGTTTTGAGTTAGTTGCCACACTCTCCTTCCCCAATGACAGCCAAGGGAATGGAAGGAGGAGAACTAAATACTGCTTTTTCAAGTATAAGGGGATAAAGATGTGTGTGTCTGGGTGTGTGCGTCATACAGCAGAGAAACAAAAACTAGAAGAGGGGATATTTGGATGATAAAGCCGATGTGCTTGTTAGTGCTAACTGCCTCCCTAATATCCCAATTGTGCACATCCTGTCAGAGCTTTAGAGTTTAAAAAAAAAATTTTATGAGGTAAAACCCAAGTGCCTCATTCTCATCCTCATTCAAAAGTTTCCATATACAGACAGTATAATTATATACCTGATGTACTGCTCTACTTTTTGCTCTCCACAGCATTCTGCCCACATTTTCATACTCACAAGAAGCAAAGGAAATAAACTGTCTGTGCACTGGGATGACCCGCAAAAATGATTAAAAATAGTTCACAGGCAGTGCAGAATGTTAATGTTAACCTCGCTTAACTTCACTTCTCAGTCTTGTGGTGGTTTTCCTGAATGAGATGATGCATCTAGTAATCCATCCTTCTTCAAAGATTGGCTACATGCTGTGCGTGCATCTGAAAACACAGCTGTGTCATGGAAAAACATTTGTGGTTTCTTTGGAAATATGGTTTACACTTTTAACAATTCCAATGATTTATCTACTTAATCCGTCAACAGCAGGGTACAAAAGGAGAAGAAAGACGTTTGTACTCACCAAATACCTACACACACACAGCTGGTGAGTTTCCACTGTCTTTTATTCCAAATCAATGTTAGAATTCTGTTGAACTTCAGTATATGCTTTTAAAAGAGTCGACCATTAAAGGCCTGTGCTGGCAGGGATGGTTCCTCTGACACGCTGAGCAGAGATGAGTTTTACAGACTGGTGTCATCAGAGCTCCTTAACTTCGTCAAGGTAAAATCAGTGCACAGTAGTTTCATTTGTACCTCTTATTCATTGATCTAATAGTCACAGCAGGTTGGTGGCTTTACTTAAGTATCTATTACATTTTCTATTTCTATAGATGCCTGTTTTCTTTTTTGCATTGACTGGTTCTGTACTTACAGACAGTTTATATGCGGATTTAGGCTGCAGGCTACTAACTGTTAGCACTTCTTGTACGCTGACTACGCTGAAAAAAAAGACCAGATGCAACACAAAGTACCATACTTAGATATCAGTTTGAAGGCCCGCAGTTTCATTATTAAAGTATAATCAGGGAGACTCAATTTGCTCAAACTGAGTTTTGTTTCTCACGAAATTAATCATAAGGGGGAAGCTGATGTTATTAAGCGTTAGTCATCATCTATGTGAGCTCTCATCAACAGTTGCAGTCTTACTGGAGTTTTGAGTCATTTAACAGCTCTCCTGCCTGTGATCTTGACCATGAATGAGCAGTTGCATCATCTCATATTGGGACAGGATATTACTCTCCATTTAATGTTTCACACTAAATGTCCCCCCCTCAAAAAAAAAAGTATTGCGTTGTTGAGACTGTCTTGTCTGTGCTCTACATGTTCGAAGGATAAAGGTCTGCTTTACCCACAGTGTGGAAAATTCCACGTTTCTTGTTTGAATAGTTGTAATAATCGCAATGACCACTAGATGGGGACATAGTCAATAGAGTTCTGTGACAAACCACTTCTGCTGATGAAGCATGATTTTTTTTTAAACTCGTTTGCATGCCAGTGTGTTCTGCTTGCCTCTGATCTCTCGCTCCATACACATGACCAGTGTTAACCGAATTTTTTGCATTATCCACGGACTGAGACGGTTCTTTTTAAATATTGGATACATGTGATTTCCTGTTTTCCTGCAGAAAGCTGATGACCCTGCTGCCATTGACCAACTTATGAGCTCATTGGACAAGAACAATGATGGAGAGCTCAACTTCTTGGAATTCTGGCAGCTGATTGGGCAACTTGCGAGCAAGCATGGGAGGTTTAGCCAATAAGAGTGTCCTCGGATACTCTTTCTTTCGCAGTTCTGTGTGTTACTGTGTCGCCTGTGTGCCATGTAGTTAAAAAAAAAAAACGGGATTTCAGCCAGATGAAAAACACCCTAAAGCCCGTTTCAGTTTCACAGTTATGTGTTTTTTAGTCAATACTTTGTGTTTCATTTCCACCTCCCATGTTTCGAGAGGCTCTCAGGTAGATTCAGTCACTTCACTTTTACATAGTTTTAGAACAAATCCCAGCCCGCAGCGAAAACACACATGCTTCAAGCCCGGCGTGCTCACAGTCCTATGATGAAACTGCAGAATAGGAATGTAGTGTGTTACAGCCGTGTGTGTGTGTGCGTGTGTGTGCGTGCGCATTCCTGGCTTCCTAATTCCTGGAAATCATCATCTCCCCTCCGGACGCCAACAGAGGTGGTGTTTAGGGAAAAATCTGAATAAAATGTAACAGGATAGTTCTGTGTTCTCTGCTGTCCAGTCTTTCATTCGTTACTTTGTATGTGTGTGTGTGTGTGTGTGGGGGGGGGGTTTCTTCTTTTTTGCTACATAACTCCATCTTTCCACTCTTTGAACCACTTTCAGGGTGTGGCTTGACTGCATCTGTCTGTTCGTAAGACTTTGAACACACACGCGCTTAAAACATGCGCGCGCTCTTGTCCCTACTTGTTGAGAGAAACTGTGTTGTGCCAGAAAAAAAGTACAATATAATATAATACATGTGTATATTTAAAAAAATAGAAAAGATGCGGGTGTGAGTATAAAACAGAAGCAGAAAGGCCGCAAGTTTTTTGTAATCAAAAACGCTTTTTTAGACTCTTTTGTGGAACAACGGAAATCTTTGTTAAGAAAATATTGCTGCGTTGCTCAAGCTGCGCCTCTTTCCACATTCCTCCTCTCCCAGGCACACGCCCTAAAACTGTGAAAAAAACTGGCTTGAGTCAGAAGTTAAATCACGGAAAAGATATGTGTAGCTGCTTAATCTAGAGGAAGCCTTGCGAGGAGGATCTGAAAGAAAGAAGCAGAACATTTGCTGAGACAGTTTATATAGGCTTTTGTTCTCGCTCTCAAAGGTGAGTGCTTTTTTCTCTCTCCATTACGAGTTCTCTTCATTAATAAATTCAGCTGTTTCTTTTTTAAATTGCGAGTTCAAACTTTTCTACTCAACACAAAAAATTTAAAACTTGAACTTATTTTCTGCACCGTGTCATCAATTTTCTATTACTTGCCAGCCTCTCTATTGTCATTACCCAGCTTGGTGGCCACAGGGATCGGGTTCATCTTCTTGGTAATGTAACCCCAATCCCTTTACACTTACACAGAAACCGGAGTCTCGAGTCGCGTTTACTTATTTATCTGCTGTGTGTCACTCCTGCCTGTGGTCACTCTACAAATTGTGAGGATTAGTTAGGGCTAAATGTAAATGTGCGACGTGGGCAAGCCCCTAACATCTCCGTTACGCGCGGCGCTTACTAGTTTTGGCGTGTGCGCCGAGGCTGTTATCGCCCCGTTAGTCAGTCATAATGTGACCGTTGTAACGACAGTCAGATTTGGCTCTCATCACTGTGAATTATTAACGTTATGATAAGACTCCGGTAGTGAGACTCGAATGGCTTCGACCCGGTGTAGTTAATGAAGCAGAGGAGAAATAGCGACCTGGGCGATGACAGGTATGCTCACGGGGGAAGTGAGTCAGTCACACCTAGTGCAAACAACACGACCAGGGTGGAGCTGGTCACCCACAAGGATCAATGGTTGCTCACGTCCGTTGCCATCGCAGAAGCACTTCTTGTACGCTGACTACGCTGAAAAAAAGACCAGATGCAACACAAAGTACCATACTTAGATATCAGTTTGAAGACCCGCAGTTTCATTATTAAAGTATAATCAGGGAGACTCAATTGTTTTTTTAATGACATTTTTTTGCATTTTACATAGAGTGGTTCAGCAGCTGCTAATGTGCTTGTGAGCATCATGGATTATTACCAGTAAGAGAAGAGAAGAGCTAGATGTTCCTGTTTTAAACATCTTTAGAAGCCTAAAGTTACAAAATCATCCAGCACTCACAAAAGAAAAAAAAAAGAATTCGAGTTTTAAACAATAAATATTAAATAAATTAATAATGACAGTTATTTTTTTTATATCACCGGTGTATTTAAAGATCACCGCGCGCTCATGCTATCTCTCCTCCTCTAACAGTTACGAGCTGCTTCTGTCCGCGATAAGCATCCCTTAAGAACAATATCAACCCACGATTCCAACGTGCGCGAGCTACATTATTTACTTCCTGAATTTAACGAATAACATGCCATCTTGTTCAGGACCAAGAAGACGAATGGCTAGTAGTTCGAGCAGAAATCACTAGTGTGCATACATGAGGAGGCAATGTGCCATCAGGCTCTTCTTTTTGTTTTTTCTGTTCTAAATGTCATAGTCC
>NW_024582565.1:211346-336733 GCF_018398535.1 Haplochromis burtoni | reverse complement strand
CCCTCATACCAACAATATGAACTGGGCTCCACTCAGGCTTTCATTCCACTACTTTCATTATTATTTTGCACACAAACAGACAAATATAGAGCATTTATTCAAATATATTCCTGGCTTTTAGTTTTGCTCTTTGCAGCTTTTTTAATTTTTACTCTCACCATCTCTTATCAAAGTGTGGTGGACACATGAGGTAAACTTTTAAAAAGTATATTCCTGTTCAAATGTCTGTATCAGATGTTGTTTTGTTTTTCAATTTCCATTTAATCATTACAGTTGCAACTGACAAATCACTAGAAAACACATTGCTTCTGTTTGGCAACTAGCTGCCTTCTCTCTAATCACCATCTCCACACTCAGAGTTGGAATGTGTACAAGAGCCACGATTGTCGTCATTACACGCTCCCTGCCCTTATCAGACAAACCCTACGGCCCTGCCACATGTTCCTTTCTACTCATTTTGTATTTTTGTGGCCCCGATGTCTCCGGTTCATACTGGAGCCTTCTTGGTTTTCTGCTCATCTTGTTACATTCAGGAGAGATGCTAATGGATTGTGGCCTGTCGAGCATTTTGATATATGGCCTGTAAACAGCCTGCTCCTGAGCTGTTTGACTTGTGGAGGATGTTAGGAAGGTGTTAAGACAATTATAGTAACGTATTAAATAATAATGAGCAGCAGGCTGATGACAGATGCTAACTTGAATGTTGAAAAGAGTTGTGTGTGTGTGTGTGTGTCAGTGTGTGCTGGCATGGCAGGGAGACATGAAACAAAATCCAGGGTTTGGGTGCCTGCTCTCATTCACCCAGTAATTAGGTTAATGCAACAGAAGTCCTAATTGGCATTGTCCTTCTTTAGATGAGTGTGTTTCTGCATATGTGTGTGTGCTTTTCCGTCTTTCTGTATGTCTATGTGTTCTCGTGTGGGCCAGAGTAGGTGAGTAGTGTGAGCGGTGAGGCGTGACATCAGTGTCAGATGGGAGATTTACCAGCTTCTAAAGTTACCTCAGCAACATCACTCCAGGCACCAATGATTATTACCCATCCAGTGTCCACTGCTGCTTTGTGGTAGTTTCCAATACACACTGGAAATCCTGCAGCAAGACCTCGCCCCCACGCTGCTGAGATACTTATCAATGCTGCTCAAGTATCTTCAGCTTTCATTCAGGGCTTTTGTTTTCTGCGAGCCATTGCCTTGGAATTCTACTTTGTTGAGACAAGAGAAAACTACATGGGAGTGACCTTAAAAGACCCCTGTGTTAGTCAAATTGTGCTTGGAAACATAATGTGCACATGCAACAAAAAATAACTGAAAATCTCCCTGATTAATCTGCATAGTAATTGTGTACTTCAGTCAAATTACTATGGTTATTTCTTTGTGTTGTTTTTTACATGTTATTTTTTGTTAGTTGTTTATTTGTTAGAGGTACAGGGCTCTGACGTGGCCCCAGATCTTTTTTTTTTTTTTTTACCACAATTACTTGTAATCTTTTGCAGCTGTGAGCAGTTCCTGCATTTTCTTGGTGCGTTGCATTTTAAATAAAAAGCATGCACCACCAGCTCATTTGAGAATATATATGCATATATATAAATATATGTATATATATCATCTCTGTGTCACATATGAAACCACAGACATTGTCACAGCAGATATTTGTCACAGTGGGGAAAGCACCAGTGTTCCTAATAATGGCACGGCTATGTTGAAATGTCTCAGAAAACCCTGACAGTGTGACAGTGAGCCGGGACTCTGTAACTGCAGTGTCTAAATGTTATTTTATCATCATTAATTACAGTATTTTAAATAGTTGCTTTTATTATTGTGCCTGCTTTTAAAAACAGACTAATGGAATTAATTAGTTGCATGCTTAAAATAGATCAGTAGAGTTTTGTTTTTTAGCTTTCTGTCATATTTCCAGTGTGTGCTGTGTTGCTGTTTTTTATTTATTAGAGCTACCGGATTTGTCATCCAGTGAGATTGTAAATGGTTTGCTTTTGGTTTGCTCAGTGAGTGCAGGATGTGACGTTGGCATTCAGGTTATCTGTTAGTGTTTGGCTCACTAGTTGGGTGACATATTTCAGTGCGTACTTGTGTTCCTACAGTGCGCGGTAGTGTGTGCTGCTGCAGTCGGGCATTAGGCAGTAATCTGATCTCGCAGCCTCCTGTTCGCTTTTGGGGATCAGATGTCCACCGTCAGAGATCACAGCTCCCATTGTGTTTACCTTTAGAGACTCCCCATCTCTTCAGCCTCCCCTCACTCCCTCTCTTTTGCTCTGTTTACCTCCACCAGCATCTAACCTGGGTCCCCTCATCGCTCCCCATTCCCCCTCTTCCCCTTCCATGCTGACGTCAATTGTGTGTCTCACATTTTTGACACTTACATAAACCAATTTGAATGCACTTTCAAAATCCACTTGAACAATAATTTTCTAAAACTCTAAATATCAAACAAGGGTTTTTTTAAAGGTATTTTAAGTGTTGTAGTTGTTTAATTGTTTGCCCCTTGTCATGAACATGGAGTCTTGCGTGATGACAGAATGATGTGATGAAATGATATTGGTTTCATTTCTGCTAAAAAAGTTCTTTTTATTTAACATTAAAACAGTTACGACTGAACACATAAACATTGTTTTTAAAAAAAAACAACCTCACATCGTTTAACTTTTTGATTAAAAAAGCAAGGCAAACGCTCAGAGGACGACATCCAGGCTTTTAAGGAGCCTGAGCTCAAGCAAGATGACAACAAGGCGGGGCTCTGAAGTTGTGGGAAAGGAAACATCAGCTCATCTACAGTGCACAGACCTTCACTGGTCTCAGCAGATTGAGGCAGCCTTCCTGCACGCTGTTTAACAGAAATCTCACATTATTCTTTTTCAACATCAGAGGAGAAAATGATCTCATTTGTTACTTCAATGGACTGCCCAGTCTTGAAGAATATGTCTCAACTTATTAAATTAGCTATAATAAGGACTCGGTGTATCCGGATCCAAGTCATGGATTGGTCTGTTATTTATTTGTTGTAACAATGCTTCTTGGGAAATCTTATACCATTAAAGTCTGTTCATTTCCCCCTAAATAGTACCACATGGGTTGCGCCCATGAAAAAGTTGCCAAATCTTCTCTGCTAATGCCAAATAGCTTGTTCTGCTACTGACTCTTGTTTTGAACTTTTGGTACTCCAGTTCTGGCTATCAAGTGTCTAACTGTCTGTGATTAGCAGGCCTTGCTACAGTGGTCAACTGGTGTCTACTCCAAGCACGCCATGTTTGACTGATCTGAATTAGGCTTGTTCTATAGGACAACTTCAAGTGGGTGTTGCACAAAACCAACTTGCAGTATCATTTGGATTGTTCTTCAGTGCCATCTCCAAACTGAAGGCCAAGCTCCATCTAACAGGTTATATCAGAGATAGGCTGCGAAATAGACGTCCCAAGAAGGCTACTACATAAGAAGATCATTTCCTCACCCTATTAGCACTTAGCAACCAGAGGCAGCCTTTAACAGATTTACAGTCAAGGTTTGCAGGACGGTATGGCCGAGGGGTCTCTACCCAGACAATCCAGAAAAGACAGCACACAGCCAGTCGCTGGTCTCATAGAACTGCCAGGAAGGCTGATATGACCATCCTTCATCACTGGTGCAGCAACCATTCTGATTGCTGCACCAATGGGGTAGAGGAGGTGTGATTTTGTGAGGCAGCATCTCCCTCACTGGATAAACAAGGATTGTCGTCGTTGGAGGCACTCGCAATACAAAGATATCAAGATGAGGTTTAGCAACTGACCTCTGTGCTCGAACGTGACAACACTCGCTCCCACAGAGCAGGGTTTATCAGCGACTATCTGAAGAATTTGGGTGTGGAGAGGATGGAAGAACCTGCCTGCAGCCCTGACCTCAACACCGTTAAACACTTGTGGGATCAGCTTGTGCGTGCTGTTTGGGCCATAGCGTCCAACACAACCACACTGGCTGACTTGTGACAATTGCTGGTTGAAGAATGAGATGCCATCCCAGACCAAGCTGGACCAAGTTTGTGAGCAGCATGAGGAGGAAGTGCCAGGCTGTCGTGGCTGTGTATGGTTCTTCCGTATGCTACTGAGGCCCCTGCTTGTTAAATGAATAAATTGTTAAATTTCCACATTACACATTGCTTGTCATGACCATGGGTCACTTAATCCCAGCTCAGGCTCCTCAGAAGCTGGTATGTCCTCTGAGCTCTCGCCTTCCCGCCCTAACTTCTCAACCTTGTCCACCTCGTCCGCTGACATCTGTAAGTCTGACTTCGCTTCTACAAGTATGAGTAAAGTCCTTCCTGCCTCACTTGGTCCTCTGCTTTCTGAATGGGACAAATGGTTAAAAATGGGAGTTAGTAAGTCTTGCTGCCCACTGCAAAGGACACTGAGTAAAAAGGTTTGTTTTTAGGGGGTTAGAAAATACTGTACATTTCTGCAATCCCACTGATGTGAAGTTAAGAATCTGACATTGAAGAAACAATTAGATTTTTAGCAATATTATCATATTATCTGCAAAAAATATATGAATAAATGAATGATCACTTAAGTTCCCTTGTCCCTAGAAAACGTGGAAGCTGCACCATTTTGAAAAGAAAGCACATGTTATCTGTTTGTCAAACTATTGCAAATGTGGCGTCAGAAGAAATCCCAGGATTTCCTCTTCACTTCTGTTCTTCCCACAGAGGACAAGAGGGTCTTAGGGGGATTTTTTTCTGTCTGGGTTTTGCCTTTTTAAAATCATCAGGTATTATAAATGACATGTTTGTCAATTTAAATACATCATAATATGCTTTATAATTTGGTTGTATGGAGTTAAAGGTCACATAGTTGTGCACAAGCCTTCCACAAACTCACAGCTGACATTACTCTTTTTCACAATCAGAACCAAACAAAGCATGAAATGCTCAATATGAAATAAGCGTCTCATCCACTCAATGCCCTGTTTAGTTTTTTGCATTATGATATTATTAAAGTTCACAGGAAAAGTATCTCATGGCGCAATGTTTGAGAGTCTGAGAGTCTTCTAAGATATGTCCTTATCTGTCCTAAATTCTCATTTCTGCTTTGTCCTTGTCTCACTCTCTTATACAGATATGGAGTCCGCCATTAAGACGTTGGTGACCACGTTTGTTAAATCTTCCAGGGGGAAGGAGAACCTAGACAGCAAATCCTTCCAGAAACTGGTGGAGAAAAACCTCAGTGGTGTCATGGAAGTAAGTGTTTTGTGGTTGTCTGTCATGCTGCCAGTATATTAGAGCATGAATTTAAAAGCAGTTGTAATCTCTAATCTTTTTAATATTTGTTTTTAAACTCAGGATGCAAGCAACTCCTCTGCTGTTAAGGAGATGCAGAGGGGACTGGATGAAAACAGCGATGGAAAGGTCAGCTTCGAGGAATACCTTACCCTGATAGGTTACTTGGCTAACTCCATGAGTCAGCGCAAGACTGAAAGCAATCCAGATTCATCGTAGATACTCTTGAAGTTGCAGTATTTGGAGAGGATCTGCATTCAGCCATTTTTTTTTTCTTTTTGAGCTTATTAAATGTCTTTTTTTCATTTCCAAACATTCCAGCCACCATGTATACATCAGATCATAATGATTTTCTCTGAGATAGTCAACCAGCTATACTAGATCTTAATGTCTGTCCAAATGAACCTTTATGTAGTAACACTGTCACTGAAGGATTCTGAGCTGGTCTTTTTTATACCAATCCTACATTTTATACCAATGTTTTCAAAATAAAAGCTTTATATTAAAATTAAATTGTTTTTTTTTTGGTCTGTGGTTGCTGCTGTTGCACATTTGTCAGTCTTTTAAGATTTCACCTTTGAACCTCCCTTTCTCATATACATTTCCTTTCTTTCTACATGTGCGGAAGTACTTTATAAGTGCAGTAGTTTCTCTGTCATGATTTGACACTAATTGAATCATGCCTGCTCCTTTCCAGCAGCACTTGCTAAATATAGCTGCGACATCCCTGACTAGTCAAACTCAGCACCCTTTAGATGTATCACTTATTGCAACCTGATCCTGATATACAGTCTACACTTTCTATTGTGCACCACCCTTCACTCAGCAACTCTATACATTCGGTGTATACGAATGTGCACACACACTCCGTGCTACCCCCCTTACTGGCACAGTATGATGCTCCAAAGACTCATTAATGAGAAGATGCTTTACCATCACTGCACTTTAAAACATGATCTCTTCATATGAAAAGCTTTAATGTTTAATTTTAAGCACAAGCCTGTCTATCATTCATTCAGAAACGCAATTACTTTCATGGTCTTTGGCTCTCGCTCTCACCATTATCCAGATGTCTCCAAGTCCGGTGGATGCCTCACACGAACTATTTAAAGTATGTTTCTGTTCCAGTTCTCTGTTGTTGCTTCTCGGTTTTCTTCACGTGGTTTGTGCAAGGGTGGTGTGCAGCTTTAAAGGTGTGTCTTGAACTATTTTAAGAATTTTTTCTGTTCCTGTTCAAATGTGTCTTTATTTGTGCTTTTTTTTTTTTGCATGTATGGTGTATTTTGAAGCCAAAGGTGTGAACAAGCTTGTGAAAGTGCTCGTGTGTGTGTGTCCTCGCATTGTCATGTTCTCCTTTGTGTGGGGATTTCTCTGCATGACTGCCAGGTGCGATGGCTCCATTCATCGGTGCTACTCTGATCCTTCGGATAATATAACAAGCATGAGCACCCCCCTCCTCCAGTGAACATCCTACCCCTACAATTAACCTAACAATGTTTTTGCTGCTTGAAACCAGGTGCTTTTGGATAAGCTATTGAGTTATTAATCTTTGCCTTGGTATAGCAGTATTTTAAGCACTTCCTGCAAGCCTTTCCTTTGTTTTGACATGAAGTACAAAGCGGTTGCACAACAGAGGAGCAGGGTAATCCACTATTTCAATAGCAACCTGTGACACGGTAAGCAATATGTCACTGTCACTGCACAACAGCCCTTTGTGCTTGGAGCGCGGAGTTGGTCGAGTGAGTTTAGACAACGTATGAATATTTGGAAACAAATAGATCTTTTCTCCAGCACTTCTTCTCTTTTTAGTGAGTTTTCTTATTTCAACACATTTGAGCACATTAGGGCAGGTTTGGCTTGTAGACTTATTGTGAATACCTCAATTTACCTTAAGTCTTTCTGTAGCTGCAACCGGCTCTTGTGTGTGTCCAATTAGCGGATAGCAGGTGTCTCTGGCGTAAACAGAGAAGGTAGAGAGGAGAGGGGCAACAGGTGGAGGGGGTAGAGAAGGAGGAGGAAGGGGTAAGTGGGATGGGTGGAGTAAGGGATGTATTTAAGACGGTGTAGTCCTCATCCTCCTTAACAGTTGCTTTTACCTCCTCTCTTTGCACCTGAGCAGCAGGCCAGCACTAATCCTCCACTCAGGTAAGAAACAGAGGGACAGATTTCAACTGTCTCCACATTTCTCTGTTGTCTTTTTTCCCAATTATGATTGCATACTGGTGCTGATGCAGCTAGAGCACGTCTGTTAGTTCATCACTTGTCGAGTACCTTCTTCGTGTAGAGCACTAAGGACAGGACAGGGAGAACTTTCAGTTGATTCACTGATAAGTTATAAAAAACAATTTCACTGGTTAACTAGACATCGGAAAGACATAGCGTGCCAAAAATGCATTTTTAGTCATTTTTACATCCTGCTGATTTGTTTTGGGAAATAAAATCTATGTGAAAACTACTATAAGCTGTGATTGACAATTAGGAAAAGTCTTCACAGTTCACAGGTGATACAGGTTCAACAAAGGTAGGAACTACACCTGTTTGTGGTGTTTTTTTTGCTATCCGGTAAAGCTAAAGTAAAAGCCAGATCAGGTTGCCACTGTGTGTCCCCGATACATCTTCTCCAGTGGATGGGCTTTTTAACCAGCTTAGAGTTTCACTCTTATCAGCTGGCTCACATGTCCGGTTGCTGCTGACTATGTCCGGACTCCCGGAGGTTCTAAAACCTTGGCAGACCAGGATCCTTTTATCTGTGGCAAAATCTTATCAGGGCCAGGACACGATGAAGAAACTGTTAAGCTAGATAAGGTTTCTGTCCAAATACTGTGTGCAAAACTCATCTTACTTGAATGCATATTTGCAAACACATTTAAGTGCAAAACAGAACGACAGACAGGCTTTTCTGACCTGATTTTTTTCTGCATTAGACTTCCATGCTTCCCCCAATGCTTGACAGAGCACATGTACTGACATGAACTGTTCTTACTGTATCTTCAACCCACCCTTCTGTTCCTCTACAGAATGTCTTTGCCTAACTCCGAGAATGCTTCCACCTTGGAGAATGCCATGCAGCTCATGATCCAGACCTTCCATAAGTACTCTGGAAATGATGGGGACAAATATACACTGAGCAAGGTTGAGCTCAAAGAAATGCTTACCAAAGAGCTTGGCAGCTATCTGGGGGTAAGAAAGCACATGTTCATACTTAGGAAGAGAAGATGCAAATGTAGATTATGTGTACAGAAAAGACATTGCTTTTTTTTGTATCTTGATACGTGCAGAATGCCCAGGATAAGGAAGCTGTGGAGAAGATTATGGGAGACCTGGATTCCAACAATGATGGAGAGGTAGATTTTACAGAGTTCATCATTTTGGTTGGAGCTCTCACTGTGGCCTGTAACGACTTCTTCCTGGAGTACAATGACAAGCAAGAGAAGAAGTGAACACACCCTTCGCCCAGAGTCTCCACTTAAAAATCCCACATGTTCCAGGGAGGAAGCACTTAAGGAGAGAGAGAAGGCCCGTTTGGGACATCCTGTCATGGACCTCAAGTTCACAAACACACAGACACACACACAAACAAACCTCTAATAGAGAAATAAATGTTGTGTTTTGTCTTCAATGTCTCTTGAATTCATTCAAACTGTAATATTACTGCAAAGTGAACATCTTTAGTGTTTCAAGAGCTGTCATTCTTGAATATGTGAATATCTCTCTTTCTGCTCTTTTCGTGCATCTTGTCACACATTTAAGTAAGGGATGCCCCCCTTTCCCTGAAAAAAATAAATGTGACCTTTACTCAAACAAGTTGGCTATGCATTATTACAGAAGAGAACGAGAATGAACAAACAACGAGCACCAGGTGGCAGCAAGTGGTCCTCTGAATCCAGCGGTTTTGGTGCATTATTTCTAATTTGCATTGCCACATGGGTACAGCAGTTTGTGCCAGAGGTGGATGGATGCAGACCGGAGATACTATGTGGTATTTACGAAATACACATTCTAAGATGCTGTCTTTAAGTATTGCTAAGCGTAAGATATGAGAGACAGTTATTCCTGCTGTGGTGTGAATTATTCAAACTGGTTCTCTGCACTAAAAATGTCAGGTTTCTATGTGTAGATAAGAACTACCTACAGTCCTGTTTTCACAGTAGAATAATCAGAACCCAGAGTGACCTTGACAGGGCTTTAAACACATTATTGTTTAAAAGCCCTGCTTCCTAAGAGAAAAAAAAGTACTGTGTGACTGAGTGTGTGTGCATTTTTGTTCATATAAAAAAGGAAGTTGCCAGCATCAGTGTTAGAAAGCCAGGAAATGTTTCCTTCTTTCATGTGAAAACATGTCACGCAGACATACTTTGATTAATCTGAACCTACAACCTTTATTGGACTGGTTAAGGTGTGCACAGGAGCAGATTTTAGAGTCAGGAAGGGGAAGGTGAAAGATGGGAGAGCATAATGAGAGAGGAAGTGAGAGAGAAAGGAAGGAGAGTGGAAAGGTCAAAAAGAGAAAGAGAAGAGAGTGGACAGCAGCACTTTCTCCGTGTGGAGACATGCAGCCTACAGTTTTCACAGGTCTCTGATAGGCTTTTCACACTTGTTCGGGATCTGCCCGGGAACCCCCGCGGGTAATCCCATCCGCCCTAGACACAGCAAGAGACGCCTTCCAGTCCAAAACTGAGTTGAGCTGCAGAGTTGGTCACACGACTGCATAAAGCCAGGAAACCTGTAGCAAATGACAGTGACTGGGGAGATGGCCTTTTTCCAGAGGTTTATCGTACCTTTCCATTGCACTAATAACAAGAGTCTTTTGTCTCTGCCTATCCTGCTTTTTTTTCCTCCTCGGCATTCATCCTTTCTGCTTGTGATTTTGCACAACTTATTGCCTTGCCAGGACTGCTTCATTGTTGCTCCTGTTGGCATTTTGCTCTTGTTTACTAAAAATTTAATTCCTCCCACCCCCACCCGACTGCATGTGTGCCTGAAAAGACCTTTTGCATCGTCTTTGTTGTCAGGGATCCTGTGAAGATTGTGGAAATCTGCCACAAAAAGAATATGGCACTAATGACTGGAAGTTAGCTGTTGTTCTAAGTGGACTAAATGTCAGAAGTGAGCGCCCGTGGAAGACCAGATAAACAGAGCGGGACTGGAGAGAGGACAGCAGAGATTAATTGAAAGGGTGGAAGGATGGGAGGGATACATACATGTGTTATGCTCCTCTGGACACTGCATCTCACAGATGTACATGTGTACATATGTTCTGGACATTACATACACGAACAAAATCCACTGCAGAATTATATATTCAGGAGAGGAGAGGAGAGGAGAGGAGAGAGGAGAAAATGACGAGCGAATGAGGCTTTGTCCTGCTCTGATAACAGAAAATGAACAGTTGTGACATGACTTAATATCCATGATACACCTCCCATCAATCCACCATGTTCCACCGCCCATCAAATAGGAGCCCATATCCACACTCTTGGCTCAGCTTCCTCAATTTCTCAGGAGCTAGACTCGTCTCAGTGCAGCTGTGCACTCTGGCACAGCAGGCTGCGGCTGTTCTCTACTTACTGTGCACAACAGTCTGAGCAGAAAACCGTCCATGCATAATCTATTACTTCATCCCTTTGACTTTTATGTAATAATGCAACCTGGCTCTTTTCGAAGTACAACTACCTTCTATATATTTTTCCTTCACAATCTGTTGCTTTTACACATATTGTGTTAGTGTGCGCATCACAGGCTGTGTATTACAGTTTATATCACATTCTGGTTATATCTATACAATCATACAACACACCATAGTCTCTCTATTAGCGTCATATCCTTGCATGATCTAATAAACATAGAGAAATCTTAATAATATATACTCAATGCTATACTGTGGTAAGCAGCTATGCTATGATAAAATATACTGAATCAGTTTACTGACAGAGTGGATTTTTTTTTGGGGGGGGGCGGGGGGGGAGTATAAGAACCTTGATATTGATATAAACTTCCCTTTCCTCTCTGATACTGACATCAATCAACATAGTGAATAAGTAACGTCTGTCGTAGCTGAAGACAGGTATGTCACGTGTCACTTAAGCAGTCAGTGTAATGCGGAAAGTGTTAACTAGCTGGCGTAAGGTTCAACAAGGAATAACTCGGAGAATCCTCACTCCCTGGCTGGCTGAAGAGGGAAGCAGGGAGAGACCTTTCCACCAGAAAGAGGTCACACCATTAAGCATCTGGACAAAAAAAACAACAACCAAAAGCCTGCAGGTAAGAGTAAGATGGTGTTTTTCTTTATCTTCATAGGAGAAAAATCATTTGTTGCAAAAACTGTTACTATAAAGGTAATGGATGTGATTGTTGTTTATTCCAGTTCCGGTTCCTGTACCATAGACACATTAAAACCCAGACCCACCCCCCGCCTCCGGCCCATGTCCTGCTGTGCTGATTGGTCGGGGAGCTGTCTGTCAGCGTGCTTGTGGCTGGGGAAAAATGGTCAACCTGGCATGTTGATGGTCTTGGCTGTGTAGTTCTGGAAGAGCGGCTGCAGGAACATGCCCATCGTGCCGAACACGCATACAAACACAAAGATCCACAGGAAGAGGCGGTCGATCACCATGGCAACATACTTCCAGTCCTCGCTCACCTGTGGTTGTGGAACAGGGTGAAGAGAAAGATTAAGGTGAGCAGAATCCCACTCTCAAGTCCAGTCATGCTCATTATCATTCGACCTACCCGTCTGCCTTTAACTAGACGCAACGTTAATGGAGGTGAAGTGTTAATGTGAATGGAGACTCGTTCAGCTACACAGCTCTGATGAGGTCTGACACGAGTCAAGGAGGAGGAGAAGGATGTAAGAGACTGGAGAGAGATGGAGGACGGAGAGAAACAGAGGGTGTTCTGAAACTGTGACCCCTGTGATGATAACTTAAAGAGAGAGGGGAATGAATGATGAGCCATGCACTGCGCTGGGAATGGGAGGATTTTAAAGGCGATGGGATGGTAACTATATCAGTGATAGACAGAATTACTGCGGTTTATTAATTCCCATGTCAGACGCACGCTCCAATAAGATGCGGTCAGAATAAGACATAAAAAATAAAACCCTCACTCTGCTGACTCGCTTCTTCTATTCCAGCTCTTTACCAGTTATACTCTTTCTCTATGCACACGTCATGCTGCCGCTGCTGCTATAATTACATGTCTGTGTCGAATATTCAGAGGGTTACGATTGCATCACCAGATCTGTCTCCTTTGCTTCTGGCCTTTTGTACTAACCCTTGCATTTTAAATGGCAGTACTAAACAGCAGAGTCGCACAGCTCGGTCTTGACTATAACATGATATGGCACTGATCTGTGCTGCTCTGGATACTTTTTATGGCTGGTAACATATGCGCATAAAAGAAGATTGTTTATGGCAGGATTTCACACGCACGGAGACATGATAATTTTTTTATGTTAATACACAGTTGAATCTGAGTAATAAATATGGAGGTATGTATTATCAGCCGATACTATTGGTGCTCATCTCACATTATCACAGGCTATATTAGCATGCATGGTGTCAGAGCTGTAAACTGCAGCATCACATCAAATACACTTTTTTAATGTCATTTGTTTTTGCCAAAATTGCTGTTTAAATTTACAGTATTACATTTTTTAAGCTAGTGGAATAGCACTAAGTTAAAAGCTGCTGCTCAACAAATAAAGTAGACAAGCAGCACAAAAGCATTTATTTGGAGCTGTGTTTCTTTTCATAAGGAGACAGTGAGCAAATACTAGATAATTTAAGCCCCATCCCCCCAAAATAACCCAATGACCAATTTTACAATACAATATAATTTTACAATATAAGGTTAAAAAAATTTCTTTCACTGCTAAAAGGCTCTATCAGTCAAAGAAAGTGTTTGATTAAAGTGCTAAGGTCAGCACAAACAGTAAAATCGCAGTCTTTAAAAGCAGGGCAGCTACAGTGGGATAATAACTATCTCTGAGTCTGTGATTACACAAAAAAGACAGATTTACTGAGAGGAATAAATTAGTGTAGTGTTGCAATCACAGAAAACAGCACAGATGTGAGTGGACCGCTATCAGGTAATCAAAACTAACTGTCTAAACTATCTAAAAATAACATTTTTCCAGTTTTATAAGCAAAGAAAAAGCTTTTTGACATCAATAATGCCCAGGACAGTCTATGAGGAGGAGGGCAAATTCACAGCTCAAAACAGAGTAGAAATGATTAGTCAGTGAATAATCTACAAACATTATACAGCAAGGCTCAAGTTGACTGCAGGATTTATGCAGAGAAGAGCTGCTTTATTACAAAATGGGTCAGTGTGCAAACCTGAAACCTGTGTATGACAGATTTCAGGTTTGCACAGGTTTGTTAGCGATGAAGCGGACTCCTTCCACAGCTTCCTCAAAGAAAATACAACATTTTCTCTTGTCCTGACCGATGCACATTTTAAGTTATTCTTACTGTGTCATGTGTGTAAATGCACATTGCTCTTGCTTTTTCTATGTGACATATAAGCCTACAGGTGTTTATTAAAGTCAAAGGAAAGACTGACTCAGCGGCAGCTGTGGGCAATCAGGTTGTTAAAAAAATAGGCTCAGATATTAAAAACGGGATTGGATGGATTAGATACTCATTTGCAAAAGTATTGATCCCATCAGGGCGGCCTTTGCCTCCTCCAGATGGCACACAACTTTACACAGCTAGCATACAGCCCCTCACCTCACTAGCAGCTGAATTGATTTTCACAAATCTGAACAACACTTTATGAAAAACATGAAGTTGGTAAAGCTCCTGCTTCAACAACACTTAAGTGTTAAACAATTATTATAAAAGTCAACTTGGCCAGTGAACACATGAATGTTAGCCCTTTAACTACTAGCAAATATTGGATAGCTACATTAGCCATGAGTTAAGTTATCATTTAAAGAAATAATAAAACTCAGTTGGTAGCTAGCAGCTATGGCTAATACGAATATGAATAATTTAAAAGTATAACAGAATTGTTTTTTTTCTTAAAGGCAGACATTGAAGCAAAGACAAATCTACCAGCAGTGGCCCCCACCTTAACAGCTCAATTATATTTGCATTATGTTATATTTAAATTTTATTTTTGATATATATATACAATTAAAATATGGTGCCAGGTGTGTTTTGCTCAGTTATGTTACTGTAAAGTACATATGTTGGGCAAAACATTGTTGTCATTGGCATTATTATGTTTATTCTTTAAGATCTTTATTTTTAAAATCCCTCTAATTTTTATTCTTTTTTCCCCTCTGTGGAATCAAATAGTTTAGTGGGCAACAAACATGTTTCTTCAAAATCCTGAAGAGCATTTTGTAAAATTCTGATATTTTTCTAATATGAGGGAAATCTGAGTCCCACGATTAGCTTGGCAGACATGTCTGTTTATTCTATAATAGAGCCGATGCTAAAGAGAGTTTAAAATAAATTCATTAATTCACATTATTTTTTATGTTGCACAACTCTGCGTGCACAGTGCTGAGAGGCTCTTGTGTCCTCTGCAGTTTTCACTGTGGCCCAAATTCCCTAAAATATTGCAAATTACATCTTAAAGTAAAGACATATTTCCTGTAACACAGACATAGCCTTTATGCATTTTGCATTATTGAAATACCGAAATACCGGAAATATGTTTAGCTCAATTTTCCACTCTGAGTAATTTTCCCATAAATTTATATACAATAAGAGCTCCTCAAAAACTATTGTCCACACATTTCAGCAGCAAAGAGAAGATTTTTGATCCCAAAAGAGGCGTTTGCACTGATGCAGACAGTTAGCTAATCTGGTCCTAATTTATTTAATCTGTTGTCAACATAAAAATCTATTTTGAGCAGCTCTCAAATGCTATTTTTGCAGTTACTATGATAGTGAAGTTTATTAACCAGCTATAAAACATAAACAAATCTAGTGCAACACTATCAGCTCCAGGCTCTGATATGAAGCAACAGATAATACTCACACTCTGATCATCATCCTCGCTCTTCATGTGATTTGCGATGAAGCGTACTCCTTCCACAGCTTCCTCAAAGCCTGGACAGGCTTGAGCCAGCAGGGCCTGGGTCAAAGCAGGACCTGCAGCTGCTTGCTTCCCTCGTGGAAGGTTTCCAGAGCCCCCTTCTCGACCTTCTCTGACTCTGTTTAGACCATCGATGGATCCCCCTCCTGCACCTCCCAGATCCCCTCCAAACTGTTTAACAGACGCGCGGTTCACATAGCACGTACAAGGGTCACTGTCCTCCTTACCAAACACTGTGGAGGTCCCCCCTCCATTCCCACCAGCATTTCCCAGCCCGAGCCCCACCATCAAGGCCCCTGCCTCTCCACTTCGACCACCCTCGCTCTGCTCCTGCGCCCTCCTCCTTTGACGCAGCCGCTGACGCTCGCAGCTGTTTCTCGGCTGGCGCATGAAGAGCAGGGCAGGAAGCTTGTTGAGGAACACTAGTTTAACCCAAGGGGGCATGGTGTGTGTGGTGGGAGAACGATGGTGCACATTCAGGACACATACACTGGTGACGATAGAGAAAGTGACCAGAACCATGGTGAACATCAGATACTTTCCGACCAGAGGAACATCCAGTGAAGTTGGTGGGACGATCTTGGAGATTAGCAGCAGGAACACGGTGAGAGCCAGCAGCACTGAGATGCAGAGTGTCATCTTCTCGCCACAGTCAGAGGGCAGGTAGAAGACCAGGATCGCCAGCGAGGTGATGAGCACACACGGGATGATGAGGTTGATAGTATAAAAAAGAGGCTTCCTGCGAATGATGAAGTCATATGTGATGTCCACATAAGTAGGGTCACCTGGGTTTTCATTTCGTCTGCCCGGCAGGGCGATGATGTCCCACTCTCCACTGGGGGTGAAGTCATCCATGCTGGCTACATCAGCGCGAAGCACCAGATCGATTTCAGTGCGGTCGTAGGTCCAGGAGCGGAAGCGCAGCGTGCAGTTCTGCTGGTCAAAGGGGAAGTGCTTGACCTCAATCTTACAGGCTGATTTATAGATTGCCGGGGGCAACCAGAAGATGCTGCCATCGTAAGACACCACTGCATTAGAGTAGAACGACACCTCGTACACCCCATCAGCACTAAGAGACAAGGTCAGAGAGGATAAAGACAAAAACAGGAGTCAGACATAAATCCAGATGCTGGTGTGATGATTTAAATAATAAAAGAGTATCATGAGGAGCCATGTTTCTTCCAGGCCTCTTGAATAGGGTAATGTGGTAGTGCTTTATCTTATTATGCAGCAGCTTCATTAGACCTCAGCGACACACTAACGAATCTTGAAGTTATGGGTGTGACTTTTTGAGGTTTCTCTGGTTAGCAGAGTCACAGACTCCTTATATTAACACACAGAAGAAGGATAAGGAACCAAATGAATGTGAAGTCCAGGCAGAAGACATCATTTTTAAGGTAATCTGGGCTTGATTAAACAGCACATGTAAGCTACCAACTGTGAGCTGTATGAATTTCATGTCATCTTACGATAACGGCAGAAAAATACATGCAGCAAGAATATTTTTAACATACAAAAGAGGAACCTGCACGAACACATAGCTGCACATTTTTAGTGCACTATGACCTGCTTCATCTTTTCTCCAAATTAAATAATAATATAAAAAGTGGTGTGGTAGTGGCATAAGCTGAGTTAATCCTCCAGTTTAAAGGATTGACAGTTGGACTCATCGGAGTCATGGAGGATAACACCCCAACCTGGGGTACACGGGATTAACGGGATCACTTTTCCAGAGTTAGTTGGGTCAGGGATCTTATAATCTTTAGTCAAGTAAGGCCTGAAGCAGGGAAAGAGGAGAAGGCCAGACAGATCGCTGTGCTCTGATGAGCTGATTTACATACTGTATGCTGACACTCAGTTTCCATTACATTAAGACCAGTGGTCCGCAACATCCCCATTCTCTCTCAGACATGCAGGAGAATTCTAATTAACAAAACATGCGGATGAAGTTTACATGTTAATCATTTTGTGTAATACATTACAGTGAAGCTTATTTGGGACGTTATCATTTATGTACTATGTATGTGATAGTACACTCATTTGCACATGAGTGATTCCTACCGCTCATCTTGCCAACTTGTTAAATGTCCTCGGGACCTAAGTAAATTTGTATTTAGTTACCACAAACCACAAATGAATCGACACATAAAAATGTATGATGTAGTATGTCAGCACAGGAGTACTGGATGGTTTCTGGAATGCAGCTGATGGGATAGGAACTATGCACAGACGGTAGGGACAGGAATAAGGCTGAAAGTCATTAAATTCCCAGCAGAAAAGTTTTGGTCTGGAGGTGCATAATAGGCTAAGTCAACCATGCGCACCCCTGAAGACTTTTCATAAGGTAATCTGTTCTCAATAGCAGAATTAAAAGTGAT
This sequence comes from Haplochromis burtoni, assembly GCF_018398535.1. NCBI lineage: Eukaryota > Metazoa > Chordata > Actinopteri > Cichliformes > Cichlidae > Haplochromis > Haplochromis burtoni. The sequence goes on along the minus strand of NW_024582565.1, from coordinate 319,043 downwards.
GGCTGCATATTTGTATGACAGTGTAGAAGTAATTTCAAATCCTTCCATTGGTCCTAGATAGAAGTGCCACATTAAAAGAGAGGCAATGGTAATTATCTAGACTCTCAGCGAGCACATCAAATAAGCTTCATATATTTTACAAGTGGAAAAGACAAGACGACAGAAGTTTGCATTCTTGTGGAACAACTGTGTGCACCGACTCATCACTTCATTTGCCGATGTATGCAGTGCAGGTGACTCGTTCTGTACTTTCATGGTGCAGTGTATGCACTATCAGTTTGTATCTTTACAAAGTGAGGACAGGTGGACGAGAGAGTGACTCACTTGTTGTAAAGCACCACGTCAGGCAGCCAGATGTGTTTGGAGGGCAGCCTGACCTTCAGCATTCCATCAAACTCCTCGGGGACCCAAGTCAGACGATAGTCCTGCCACTCCTAAAGGCCAATAAAAACACAACGCTTAGTCACTCATCTGCCAACCACACAGCAGGAAATGACATCTTGAGAGAAGCAGAGAGGAGAGGGTGTGTCTGTTTGTCTTTTTGTGTTCGTCACTCAGTCACTGGTCAACATGACATGTTGCAATAAAGATAAGCCTAAGGTACGTTATGTGCTATCTGCCCAACCTGCACCTTCATCACACTTCTACCATTAGCCAGAGTAACACTCATGTCTGTCCTGACCCTGAATGGTCTTTAAAACCCACCCGGCCGCAAACCACTCAGCATGATTATAATGCAGCAGCTGTTCCCAGGTATGTGTGTGTGGGTGCATGTGAATGCATCAGCAGACATCTGAGTCCTCTGTGCAACTTTGTGTAAAAGACAAACATTATCTTGTTTTCCATGTTGTGGATCAGACTTTGACATTGCCACACTGAAGCCTCTGTGACCTGTTACCGCAGTTCTGTGTGTGGTATAACCAGGTTGGAGCTGTATTGCTCATGCTAGACTGTCCTCTGTAACTGTGATACATTGTGGTCATTACAGTTTGTCTCGGCTCACGACAGCTGTCCTTGGCACTCCTACTTTCTGATGGCAAAGAATCCATAGAGCACTGATGGTGATTCTATGCTCCGTTACACGTCATAAATCCTAATCTGGCTCATGTGTGTGTCTGTCTATGTGAAAGTGTGTGACAACCGTACTTAGAACTGCTTTATATGAAAAAGTTTAACACACACACACACACACATATATATATATATATATATATATATAAAAATATAAAAATCTCCCTCTCACTCCCTGACGGTGTGGTATGCATGTGTTCCTTAAGCACCGGAGACCTGGGAGTTGTTGTGTGCAGTATTTAGCTGTTCCTAGGTCTGCGCTCTTCTGGACAGAGACCTCTGATGTTGTGCCTGGAATTTGTTGGAGCCAGTCTTGCAGTTTCTGGCTTGAAGTTCCTAATCCTTCTATTAAAACTGGGACCACTTTGGCCTTTACCTTCCACATCTGCTCCAGTTGTTCCTCCAGCCCTTGGCACTTCTCTATTCTCTGGCTCCTTCTTTCTAATGTTGCGGTCCGGTGGGAACACCGCACCTATCACAACTGTGGTCTTCTGCTCCTTGTCAACCAGCACTACGTCTAGTTGGTTAGCCAGCAGCTGCTTGTCTGTCTGGAACTTGAAATCCCACAGGACCTTAGCCTGTTGGGTTTTTTTTACCCACCTTTGGTGGTGTCTCCCATCGGGACTTGGGAAACAGATGTCCCTACACACTATCCCAGCCACTTGTTTGTGTCTTTCAGTGTATGCTGTCCCACATATTCCATATCCACATGCCCACTTCTCATCAATATGTCCTTGTCCTTCAACACCTGACGTATGGCTTTAGCTATCTGCCTTGCATGCCCTGACCAGGTATTCAAAACTTGACCTTTTCTTCTGAATATATACACCATCAACAATGGCCACATTATACAGTTTTCTAAACAGAAGAATTTCATTGAGTATACAAAATCATCCTAGCGTGGCTGAGTCTTTCTGAAGGAAAGATGGGAAGGGGTTCACAACTCCTAGTAAGACTATGTGGCCAAAGAGTTTTACAATATAAAATATTTTTGTGCAGAATTGGAAATAATTTGTGGAATTCATCGTCTACAGCAGATCAAATCAATGACAGATTCAGAGAATGTGAGGGAAATCTCTATACTCAGGGGACAAGGACAAAAAACAGTATTATGTAATATTCACTGCACTGACTCCACTGCAGACATATTTAAAAAAGATCCAGAAACAAAGATGGCTTCTCTGGACAAGAGCTCACTTAAGATAAGAAGAGTAAGACTAAAGAAAAATATCCTGTGATCTTAAAAAACAAAACAAAACAAAATTTAAAACTCCTTTGGGAAATGAATGTGCATCCTTAGAGCTACAGAAATAGATTACAGTCCTGCTGCTTATCAGCTCATCACAGTTACAATTTTGTAGTGAAACAAAGAGTTTAAATCCTTGGATTTTCTTTATTATTTATTTACACCCCATCTTTGCTGTTTTTTTTGTTTGTTTTTTTCAAAGTTGTTAGGTGTGTGAATCTCAGCTTAAGCCAGTCTTTGGTCATTTGTGTCATGGTCTGCGGTGGGTGGCTGGAATTTCCATAAGGCTCCTGAACTGACCTGGGATCCGCCCCTGGGCAGGGCCAACTCCAGCTCCTGCACACCTGGAGCCTATTGCAGGCAATCAAGCCAGAGGGATTTAAACCACACGTTGATGTTCATTCACTGCCAGTTTGTCATCAACACATGTTGGTAACAGGCCTTATACGTCAAGTTCTTGCTGTGCTCTATCTTGTTAACACGACTCTCTTGTGCTGCAGTTGCTGTATTCACCTTGGCTCACGCTCCACCTCTGGACTCAGGATACCAAGCAATCATTCTGAAAATCTCTCTGTGCCTCACCTGCCTGCCCTCCTGCCATCACACTCCATCTGAAGCCCCGGATCTCAGGCCAGCCTTTCCGCGCCACTCAGCCTCCCCTGGATTCTCATCACCCCCCTCTCAACACTCCATGTCCCCTACTGCAAGTAAGAATTGCTACTCTTACAACTGGCCACTTCAGAGCTGCCTCCACTACCTCCCTAACTCCTCTATCTTCTCTCTTCAGTGTGACTGTTCCCTGCTCAGCTCCACTCCGCAGCTCAGGCCTCATTCCCTCGCCCTAGCCACGTTCCCCAGGCCACGCCTCGTCAAACTCCACGTCTTATTGTTTTTTGTCTTTGCTACGTTTTCTTTTTTGCACTTAAGCCTAATAAATTGTTACATCATCTGCTGTCTCTGCTCTGGGTTTCTGCACCTGAGTCCTGTTCAGTACAGGCCACTCGGCCCCGTGACAATTTGTCTGAATATCTAGAATATGTTCATGTTGTTGAATAAATTATTATAAGTATTAAGCCCAAATAGCTATATACCTCAGCTATAAGAGGTCACGTATGACTTTACAGAACATCAAAAATCACAACATTAGCGCAGAAACATGAGTTCAGCTTCAGAAACGTCTTTCTGTACATTTCTCACTCTCTGGTAAATTCCCATCTCTTATTTTTCTTCTTCTGGATTTTGTTTGAGGACGAGCATGACTCTCTTTTTTTGATGTCTCTCTTCACCAGTCCTGTCGACTTTTGTCTGAACTGAAGCTCTACATGATTGCTGGCAGGGTCATACTCAGCTATCCAGAAACAGCAACAACACGGAAAAGAAAAATGCATCTTTCCACCCCAGTAACTGCATCCGTAACTCGTGAATCGTGTACTATTGGTGTGATAACACTTCAGGAATTTGATTATCCAATGAAATTCATCACGTACAGTAGTATATTTTATAGAGAGGAACCTTCAATGTGTGTGTGTGTGTTTGTGTTTATCTAAGTCACATTTATGACTACCGTCCAAGTCCCTCGCGGTTTGTGATTCACGTCCACTGACCTAGCTGCGACACTGTGAAATCTAAGAAAAAAACACACCTAAAAATAAATATTTACTCATTGTTGTCTCTGCATTTCCCTAAGCTTTCTGCCTTCTCTTTTTCCGTGTAGCATAATGTTGGGTACGCAGTGATTAGATCAGATGGGGAGTCAAAATTCTCACCTGTGTTAGCCAGACATTGGTGGTCATCACCTGCTCTCGTTCATGCTGCAATGGAACACATTCACATTAAAAGCTGTCGTTTTATTGCATGAAATTATTCAGAAGCGGCTCATTGTTATTTGTATGTAAAAGACTCAGTGAGGGTGAGGTGTCCTGATTTGTAGTATGTTTAAACAGGGTCAAGCTTCAGAAAACATCCTTCAAACTCCATGTCCCAGTTTTGTAATAGGGGGGAAATAAATGTTGTTTTCAAGCTGAGGCCAAAGATAACCCTAATGATGTCTTCAAGATTAATTTCTCTTTAGAGAGCTCCTCCCGCGCCACAGAAGGAATCCTGTAACTGCTTTTATATATGCTGGCTAGAACTCATCAGTATAAATCATCTTTATGTGCAACATCGGCCGTGCAGCCGTTAAATTTACAACAAAAAAATAAAAAAAACAAACAAACCTGAGCAGAGAATTTCAGCCTCGAGACAAAAGCAACGTTACCCTTTGTCTGAGGCTTGTTTGCAGTCGTGGAGAGTAACAAGTACAAGTAAGCAGCGCCACAATATTCAAATACTGCTCAGTGTTGCTGGTTTGTCTGTGATTATGTTTAATTTGAGTTTTAAATCAAGATTCTGGCGTTTAGGTTACCAGGAGGGAAAACAGAAATCTAAATGAATCACCATTTGTGTTTATGTTGTTTGTTCTATTATCCAAATTAAATTCTAAAAATCACATTAAATCATGCACACAGATTCAATCCCAGACGTGTCCATACTCACAACACTAATGAGTTGGGCCAAAGACACCATCAGCTGCACAGTAACCAGCTCAGAGCCGTTAGTCGCAGGACGGATCAGTTTGTTATAATGCGCTGGGTTTAGGAGATGCTCCACCAACCGCTCCTCTGTGTCTGCCCCAAGGCCGCCTGTAATGAGAGCGCATCATCATCATCATCATCATCATCATCATGTGGCTCTATCAGGAAGCACCAAAGTTGCAGGCATCTGTGTCTCACTTGGCCTTATTTAAAAGGTGTTTTATCAAATTGGATTTGCAATACAAACATACTGGAGCTTGAAGTCTGTGGTGCCGCTGTTTGTCATAGGCGCTTCTGTTGAGAGCCGCGCGGCCTGAGCCGTGACATTGCTCATCACCGGCGGCTGGAGGACGTCAGCACACCTCAATGCATAGATCTTACGAGATCTGACATCACGAGAATGAGTCAACCACTCTGTATGTCTCTATCGCTCTCCTTCCTGTCTCTATCACACACTTCGTCCCGCTGCTCTGTCTCTATGTATTCTCCTCTGCCCTGCTGCACTTCTCCCCAACTGCCACTCTTTTGTAGCTCTGGGTTATTTTCACTCAGTCTCTCGCGTCCCTTCCCCTGTCTCTTCCCCCTCCCATCCCTCCATCTGTAGCAGACTGTAGTCTTATCTGTGTGAGTGGTTGAATTTAGGCAGAGCTGTCACAACACCACACACAGGAGGGGAGGGTTTTCCGGGGGTTTTTTTCACTGAGAGAGTGATGCACTGAGAAAAACAACTGTTCTGCACCTCCTGCTTCCTTCCTCATTCCCTCCTGCTTTTCACTCCCTGTCTCTCTGGCATCTGCTCATCCCTGCGCTGCGTCTTTTCACCCTCACGCTCCACCCCTGAAGATAAACACAGGCTGCTAACTGTACCGATGTTGTCATACTCTCTTTTAAAGGCCGTTAACATTGCAGGAAAACAAACGCGTGAAAGCTGATGTAGGTAAAATTATTTCTTTTTAATGAATATAATGATATTAAAAAGTATACAAAGAGCTTAGACTCTCAATTTCTCCATGAATCTGCACAAAAATAAATCAAATTTGAATTAATTAACAACTGTTAGAGTTCAGTTGGTACAGCGTAAAAGGTTTCAGTCTTTTTGTTTTAAAAAATTGTACTTTAGCGCAGATAGAGATAAACATTTTCCCAGACATGACACTGTTTATTACCCATAGCAAGAATCAGCGAAAATAAAAGAAAGAACTGTTTTATACAGGGCTATGGATGAATGGAAGTCACTGCCAATAGAAATAACATAAAAAACCACAAAAACTGTATTTAGAAAACTTGAAAACAATATTAATTTGGTCTGATTTTGATGCTTGCAATGCAACATGAGAGCTCAAAAGGTAAATTAAAACACAGAAATGGAAAGAAGACGTAACAAACTTCTTCTGCATGTTTCCGAGCTCCTCTGTGACACTCTGTCCTCCTCTATTTATCCCCTGCTCTCCACCCTCCCCTTCCTCTTTGCCCTGTAGCGCTGCTGTGTTCACTGAACAGGAATGATAGCCTCTATCTCTGGATCAATAAGGACTCTATTCATACCCCGTGACCTCTCGATGCAATCCCTCGCTCCCACATCCCCTATTTTTTAATCTTCTGCTCTTTCTCTGTCATCACATTTTCCTTAACACTTTTACCATCTTTTTCATCATCCCAGTCAGCCCGTTTCTTCTCCCATCCTGTTTGTTATCTCCATCTCGCTGTCGCTGACAGCCAGTGTACATTTATTGCCCTTTCCTTCGCTAAATCAGCATCATCAATACAAGTCCTGTCAGCATGAGTGTTGTACTTTTGTGCACAAGAGCTGGCTTTTTTTCCCTATGCGTGCATGTGTGCCATTTTGTGGACACACATTCATCAGGGAAATAAGCATTGCTGTCTGTGTCAGAACCATATGAGTAATGTATATTATTCCCGGAAGCACAAGGCAATAACACTGTTGGATGAGACAGGAAGCCAGACTGGCAGAGGAAAAAAAAGAAGAGCACGGTTCATTCAACCATGCTCATACGTGTATATGAAAGATTTCTGCTTACTATAAAAGTACTATGTAGTAAAATAGGCAAAATGTAATTAATTATCTTAAAGCATCTTTGCACTTAAAAATGCAAAAGTCTTAAGTCCCTCATTTCTTTGTATTTTGCTTCAGTAGAAACAGACTTTCTTGTAATTTTTACAGCACTCATGAGCAAAAGTTCTCCAGGCTTACTGAAGATCTTTCAAAGTTTCTCTTTGAACATCGGCTGCTTTGTCATTCATTTAAGTCCAGTCCTTATACCTGACCATTTTTAAAAGATGTTTTTTTACATTTATTAAGCCACTTAACACTGACCTAAAATGATCATCACTATGTGCAGAGGAGCTTTGAAGGTCTTTCAAGAAGCCTGGAGAACTTTTCCTGAAGATTGGCTAAGAGAGTTCAGGCTGTGTTTAAGAATAAAGGTATTCATATCAAATATTGATTTGTACAAACTCTGTTTTTGCCTCATGTACTTCATTTAGATAGATAGATACCACAACACTTTCAGCACGCCATGTTTTACCACTTCTTCGTGAACTAGAGCATTTACTACAGAAATAGCTTAAAATAACTAAACAAAAATGAGCATGGGGTCAGGATACACCAATATTTTACAGCACTGCAACTAATCAGGCAGAAAGATTCATTTTTTCTTATCTCGTTTTTTTTTTTAATGTAAAACTACGCACACACTCGAGCCTGCTCAGTGTGCAAACACATTAACTCGGCCGCTCATCTTCAACACTCAAATAATGCTACTAACCACAGACTGATGTGCCTCTGTCTCCACATGCTAAAGGCTGAACTGAGGGGCTCTAATGTTGTTGGTAGTTCAGGTGGCTTTATATTTGTTTTCCAGAGCAGATATTGCAAACTTAATGTGACATTATGAATATTTCAGCAGGGCTCCCCATTAGACCCGTAAGCTAGGGAAGTTACAAATCACCGTGCACATGCAAACACACAAACACGCACACGCTTCCGTGACAGGAGGACCGGAAGAGACAAGATGGTAGCCATTAGGTCAGATTGCTTTATAGCTATGTCTGCCCCTTCAATCCGTTCATCCTTAAAAATAGCCATTAATCTTAGCGTGCTGATGGACCTTTTGTGTCCCCAACAACTTGTTTATAAAATCTTTACTTTTGACAGCATCTGGTTATAATTTCTAATGTTGCTTAGAGACTAGAGCACACGCTGTAAAGACAAACGTGGAGAAAATGAAGGCGAGGCGAGATCTAAATTGAATTATCCCACTAAGACTATTACAGTGATGATCTCTATTTATACAGCTCGCTCAAATGAGAAAAGGTTGGAGGGAAACTGGGGTCATTTTCTGCCCTCCTTTCTGTCAACGGCTAAAGAGGCTTTTTGGCTGCAGCTGAAACCTTTTATGCTGAAATATTCTTAAGTCAATAATGGAGAGATCCACTGATGTACTGGCAACACCCAATTGGCTCTGTAGTGGCCATAGAACTGAGATATTAATATTGATCCTCCATCTAGTTGCAATATCAGAGCACAAAAACAGAGGCATTCCACTGTGGGCTAACTGCAGCCTGAAGCTTTATTGTCTTTCCACGCAGCGCACAAAGATGTAAAGTCAGTCGAGTTTGTTGTGTTTTAATAACCACAGAGGTTTTTCATTTTTTTACAGAAAGCACTGACAAATCACTCCAGCATGTTGTTCTATTATTAGAGCTGAAACATTAGTTGATGCATTTAATCTTTGATCATCACATGTTATTAATTTTTTTTAAAAAACAGCTTTTTTTAAAGGAATTTTTTTCAACCTTTTATTTAATAATCCACGGATATGGCAAAGATCATAATCATGATTTATTTTTGACCAGCGTTTAGATCTTAGTTATATGGTTAGATCAGTGACTGACTTTGTAAACATGCAGTAATGAATAAAGACCTGTTTTAAAACAAGTGACAAACCATGCACAGTATTTGCTGTTGCTTCACGGCGTGACGTCTTGAAATCAGATTGTTTCTAGAGACGATTTAATTTGACCAAAACCTTTCTTTGCAGGATCCTGGCTTGAGCTAAATGAAACCTGCCAGGACTTGGCTGCGATCGTGTTTGGATTTTAGGGAGGGGCAACAATGCACCACTATAACGAGCCATTACTACACGGCGGGATTTGGTGTAAACAACACGTCTTCATATTGTTTGTGACCTTAACATCTGAACATCTGAGTGTTGCAGCAGAAACTGAGACGCATCACACCTGATTTTTGTCTTTAGCTGACTCTAAGGGTCTTTACATTAGAATATAAAGTGGCTTGAGGCACTATATATAATAAAACTGAATTGAATTTAATCAAAAAGTATTTATTTGAGTTACTGTTGCCTTCCCATCAGTTCAAACCAGTCTGGTCATTCTCTGACATCAAGAAGACATTTTCACGCAGAAAACTGCAGCTCATGGTATATTTTCTTTACAGAACTTCCTCTGTACAGTCTAGAGATAGTAATGTGGGAAAATCCCAGCAGATTGTTGTTGTTTCTGAAGCACTGAGACGAGCCTGTCTGACACCAACAACCATGCCAAATCACCTTTCTTCCTCACGCTGATGCTCAGTTTGAACTTCAGCAGGTCGTCTCCATGTGAGCTATAACAAGCAGCTGAACAGGTGTGCCCAATAAAGAGGAGAGTGCATGTCACAAAACAAAAACAGGAACACAATAACAGCTGTTTTCTTTCATTTATTTTGTTTTTATAATCACTGGAAGCCAAAATAATAATCTGACATAAATTCAATTATTTACCCAAGAACCATTTTTTTTAAAATCTGAGTTCATTTTTAAACATTAATTTTTAAACAAATTAGTTGGAACCTGGATAAATACTAAGAGAAAACCATGCACAGATCAACACAGCTATTTAATTTGTTGACAAATTTAAAAAAAAAATGTGTCCATGTATCATGGATACATAGATATACGCCCATATTTAGATTTATAGATAGACTGTTGTTGCTACAAATGCCATAAATATTCTAGCTATATGCTAGAGCTATTAAAATGACATCTTAGGTTTGAATTTTTCTAATATATAGGTGCATGAGTGATATTAGCTCAGTGAATCACTGGGACAAAACAGAATATATTGCTGCTGTGGAAAGTGTTTCATTCATTTTGAAGTCACATCAAGGGAAATTTGAGGAGAATATGCTAAAATAGTTTAGAATAATGAAGGCTGCAAAGCATCGCCGTCAGAGGCTGCAGTTTAACTCATCCAGAAATCATACTGTAAATAAGCAGTAATAGCTTTCATTTGTTTATTAAAACGCATGGAGCTCAGCTGCTGGATGACAGGATATGGCCTTCTAACAGCGGTGCCTATTTCAGGGGCTGCAATAAAATGCATCACTTGAAATGCATTATGCCTCTCGTCGCAGCTATTATTTGCACTGTCGTTTAGATACTCATAAATCGCGAGGCCACGCTTGCACCAGGTCAGCGCCTGCAGCAAAAATGTGCCCATGAATAGATAACAACAAGAGGACTGACTGCAAAAATGATTCCACATAACTCTTAATGTCGCATTTTGTTGAAGTTAGAAAGTCTTTTTCGTCTCTTATACTTGATTTTATTGAAAGGTGTGCGTCATCTTGAATGCACTTCTACAAAAAGCTGTATCAGTGCAAGGTAAGCACAGACCTGCCTCGACTTAAGTCCACCTTTATTTTTTTAAATATTCTTAGACAAGGTCAGATTTAAAACTCTTAACTTTCCAAACGTCTCTTATCTGCCTCTTCTTCTCTGCTGCTTAAGTTTCTATTAAACCTCTGTGCTCTCCCTTTGCTTCCCTTTAATCTCCCGGGCCACACTGCTGTGTGCTGCTGCTGCTCTTGCTACTACTGCTGCACATTCATTCACATAAACACACACACACACAATCTTGCACAAATCACACATGAGAGCACAGGGTTTTACACATGGAATCACGCACACTCTCACATGCGAGTGCAGGCCCGTGCGGTGAATCCGCTGCACATTTTTTAATCACAGATGCTGCCCCTACCCGCTGATCTGATCCTGTTGCTGCTGTGTATTGGGAGTCGGTCCAACGAGATAGAGACAGAGAAAATAAGCAAGCGAGATAAAGCGCGGAAAGAGAAAGCGAGGTTGAGCGAGACGATAGCAGGGCTGCTGTCATGTGAACAATGAGATTCTGCAAAGATCAGATGAGGAAAATCGGTGCACCAAAAATCGGTGAAAAAAAAAAAAAAAAAAAGTGATGACAGACTAAAGTAAAGGAGCAGAACTTTCTAGACTGTAGCGCTAGCACAGAGATGATTTGCTGATGTGCATTCACACATAGCAGAGGACTACCGTTCCAGCGTATGCATGCACTTATTAAAATATCTTTTAAGATGCAGAGACTGGGGGTGTTGTAGAAAAACTAATTTTTCTACAACATCTCTGGCTGATGAGAGTGTCGCAGACTCTGCTCCATATCCAGTAACCCCTGCATTAGGTCAGCTCAGCCCCACAGACTCTTTTTATTATGCATGGCCTGTTGGGGAAATGACAAGAGACATCCTCCTCACACAGCGAGATGGCCAAATCCTCACGGCAGCCTCTTAGACAGGTGGTGAAATGTCCTTGAGCGTCCTTGCACAGCCACTCAATACAAGACTCCTCCGTGTGTGTGTGTTTGTGTGTGTGTGTGTGGATGCTTATGTAAGTAAATGATGCCGTGGCTCTGGAGGTGTAAACCTATGACTTTTCTCCTCTTCATTCGATCACCACCTTTTTTTTATGCCGGCTATTTTTGTTGTGGGAAATGCATGGATTCTCTCACATGTCTCTTGCCTTCTTCGCCTCTTATATGACGTGAACATTACAATCAAGGACAAACATGACTAAATAAGAACACCGAAATCAACACGTAAGCCTCAAACTAGGCAAAGGTTGTGTTTCCTAAGTATTTAACATTTGTGTGTTTTTGCTTGCTCGCTTGTAGGAAACTTCTTAAATGCCTTATAAGCTCCAGGTGTGTGTGTGTGTGTGTGTGTTTATATGTGCCCAGTGTGCATTTTTCTTCAAACATGTGTTTGCGTGTGCTTGTGTGTGGACAGAGTTTATAGTCTCTGAGGATGATGCTAATCAGATTTTCTCCCTTAAGGGAAGATGACTCATTAGTACTCCACAGCTTATGAGGCTCCTTAAAGTGATATCTCATGTTGGCATTTTTAGTGCAAACACCTCTGTTTGAACCGAATATAGGGCAAGAATTGAATATTGTGCAAATTTACACCAGCTTCATACAAAAAAGCGTGTCCTTTGACATTTGACATTTTAACAACTACTCTATTCAGGCTTTTATTGGCATTTAGCTTATTAGATTTCACTGGAACTCATTATTTTCACTGTAAAACAAAGTCTGTTATTAAATGAATGTTACTCCTGATATTTTTTGATTATTTTCATGTTCTTTAGTTATCTTCATTTTATTGTATGTCTCTAAAGACTTTAGATTTTGTATTTTTGCTAACAAAATCGATCATTAAATGTTGTTTCCATATAATCTTAAACGGATGCTTTAACTAGTATACAGCTGCTATTTTTACCAAAACCAAACACGATGTATGTTTGCTGTGTGTGCGGTGAGAACGTCTGCAACCGGTGCTTGATGTGATAAGTGGCAGGTTAATGTTGGTTGAAGCACTTTATCTCGTACTATCTGTCTTCGTCATTTCCTCTGGATGCAGCGTGATGAACTATGGGTGTAAAGCTGTCTTTTTTGGGGGGAGGGTGTAAAAGAGGAGTCAAAGCAGCATGTTTTCGCCCTTGGTGATGATGAACGGTTAGTCAGTGCAAGGCAGATGGCCAAGCGTGTGCATGCGCGCGAGTGGACAGAGGTGTGTGCTGTGTGTGTTGCTGCACAGGCAGTCTTTTGCTCTGAGCTGCTGAGCTGGCCTCTGCTCTATCCTCTGCTGTAGATAGGTTACAAAATCTTAAGGCAGTCATAATTCAGCCACTGAGCGGATGTGTTGGAGCGACACCAAAATAAAGCCAACTTACAGAGGTAAAATATGTCCAAACAACCTAACAGCTTACAGTATTTACTTTAAATGTGCTGCGAGAGCCATAAATAAGATAACCACCCAATGCATGCGCCCCGTAACAATAAGTTTATCCATCTAAGCTGTTGTGCAAAAACAGAAGGCTTTCCCTGTGCAGCCTGATGACACATCATTTGCCCTTTGATGACAGGAAGAAGAAGTTGTTTTAGGCCAACATGCCTCTTATTAACCTGCCCACTCAATGCAAGACCTCAGTGTTAATGAGAGAGAAGGAGAGAGAGGCGAGTGAGTGATAAGATAATTTATTTCTCTCTCAATTAATTAGAAGGAATATGCTAACTGATGCCACAGTGGTTTAGCTGTTGCAGTAGGCTGGTAAATTTCACATGTATGTTTATCACATGTTTTATTTTCAGTAGAAAAGATTATAAGTTTGATTTAAGTCTTTTAATACGTATCATTTTCATCTGATCTACCAAAATGTGACTAACTCCCGCACACTCAACACTGAACTGGCAGTAATTCCATAGAAGAACATCACACACGTCCCTAAACGCATTATATTAACCCCAACAGAATCTCAGGTTAAATATATCTTGTATTTTATATGTTTACGATGCAAGTGTTTTCCCCCTTTACACTTGCTAATGTATTTTCATTGTGCTCTATGGAGTGGGTATTTCTCCACTACATCATTCCGTCGCGCTCGCTGCTGTTTTAAATAAAGATGGTGACACAGCAGTGAAAGAGTCGCTTTCTCCACCTCTGCCTCTCCCTAGCGTCTAACCAGTCCTTTTTTTATTGCATTCACTTCTTCATTACTTGGAAGAAACCTTTTCGGATTCCCTTAATGCACAGACGCGCGGTGTTTTATTGCCCTATGAGGGTGACGCACAAGAGCTTCGATGGAGCCATTATGTGGACAAGGTAGGCTACTCACCTCCCGCAATGGCGAGGAGAGCCAGCAGCAGCAGCGGCGGCCAGTCGTCCATCGTCAAACGTGCGTCCGAGCGCGCTCCGAGCCCGGAAAGGTGTTCACCGGGATGGAGAGGCCACCTCAAGCACGCCCGCAGTGTTAACTCCCTCTCCTCCTCACGACTCAAACCTTTCTTTACTGTCTACCTGTCATGGTGACGTCAGGGCTTTCCGGCGGTCCACACTCCTTCCTTTTCAGGGGAAAATATAAATATCTCGGCGGAGCCAGGTAAGCTCTGCGCTCGGTTGAGTTGTGTTGGCTGTCCGTGCTGAACGTTGCTCAGCGATGCGACGCGCTGGAAAGGCGGGGGCGGGTGAGGGGGGGGGAGCACAGAGGAGCAGGGTGGGGGAGACGGGAGGAGAGGATGTGGCATACCTCTGAGACTCCGTATCTCAGTTAGAGATGCCAGTGTGTTCCCCGCACAAAGTCACACATCACCATAATGTAATAATAAGCACTCCTAGGGTGTGAGTGCTGCTCAGTCTGACTTTATAGTAACCTTGTCAAACTTAATGGGATTTTTATGTTTAGTTAAAGTTCCAGGTCAAATATTTGTGGAGGTGGTAGCTGTGATAATTAAACATAAGCTATAAATGTGATTACATTGGCTTTGCTTATATTGAAAAATATTAACTGTAAATGTAAATCATAAGAAATCTGGCTGGTGTATGTGTGTGTGTGTGTGTGTGTTAATTTGATGCTCTGGTATCTGCCACACCCCACATCTATCCCTATGCTCACACAGGCTCCCCAGGATGGTCTGTAGTCTGAAAGTTGAAGCTTCTGTGTGTCCTTCTCCTCTACCCTTTAGGCCACTAAAGTGACCTCTGATACATGTTTGAGCTGCACAGAATGAAGTTGGAAATGGGAGTTAAGAAACAAATGTGTCCAGGTATTGAGAAAGAGCTGAGACTCACAATCTGATGATAACTGAATGAGGCGATGAAGGGCAATGGGACTCCAGCAAATAATAAAAAAAAATAGGAGGGGTATAGGAAGGAAGTCAAAAGAGCGTGGGAGAACAAAAAAGCCAAGTAAACAGAAGTATGGGTTGGAGGGAGGAGGCGGTTGCCATAGTGACTCAGAGAAACCAGAAAGCTCCAGGAGGATGCGACCTGTTTCTCCTTCGTTTTGTCTATTTTCGTCACTGAAGCACACATACACACAGGTGAACACACGTGCACAAAACACACACTCATGCATAAATGCACACAATAGCAAACTCTTCCACAGTCCTCTGCATGTCTTTCTCTCTCATGCTATCTTTATACACTCTTCCTCCCTCCCTCTGCTGTACAGTTGTCTCCGTCCCCCCCCCCCCCCCCACCTCTGCTTTGCAGCGAAATGAGCTGACCTGACAGTGCTCCTCCCCTTACTGAGTGCTGTGAGTCTCTCTCTGAATTATTTAAAAGCTGGGACCCCCACGAGTGCTTGTCTTCCCCTAACACCACCTCACGCTCCCTCTCTCTCGCTTCTTTTCTCTGTCCCTTCCTCTCCTGCTGTCATTCCGTCTTCTAGTGGCTGCAGTTACTTCCTGTGCTTCTGTCATGTCTGGGAAACACAAATCAGAACTATGAATCACACAGTGATTACCGGAACAAGATTCAACAAAGTCTAAGAAATTACAGTGGGGAAATGTGACTGCGCTTATAAAAACCTATAGTATTTCTAATTAATATTATTTTTCTTTGCTATAAGTTTATTGTACTCTTACTAAACTGTTGTATCTCACTAAGTGTCTGAGTTTTATAAACCAAAAATCTCCTCCTGCATTTAATTTACTTTCTAAATTTATGTATCAGGTCTTGTCATTGACATAAGCCGGTTCTTGTCATTTTCTTTCACACTGAGAAATTTAACAAGTAGAAATAAATATGGTTAATTCACTCAAAATCTTTTTTTGCTTACAATATTCTGTAGTAAATTAGAGGGTTCATGGTTATAGAAACCACCGGCCAGCTGTGGCCCTTCTGTTTGAGTTTGAATGTTCTCCCTGTGCCTGTGGGTTCTCCCCTGGTACCCTGGCTTCCTCCCACAGTCCGAAGGCATGCTTGTTAGGCTAATTGGTGTGAATGTGAGCATGAATGGTTATCTGCCTCTCTTTGTGTTGGCCGTGTGATGGACTGGCAACCAGTCCAAAGTGTGCCCTGCTTCTTTCCCTGTGACAGCTGAGATGTGTTTGAGCCCCTTGCTACCCCAAAATAGAAAAGTAGGTAAGAGCAATGGGTAGATGATGGATAGATACTATTTGAGTTGATATTTATTTTTTCTGGGAGGATTTGGGAAATGTATTATTATCACTACAAACACAAGATAATTCTGTCATTAGCCACGAGAGTAATTAAATTCTGTATAATTTAGAAATTTAGAAACTTAACAAAAAACAAATATATACCCATTTCAATTATTTATTTTTACCAGTGAAACCAATATAACATCTCCACATTCACAAATATACATTTCTGACATTCAAAAACAAAACAAAAACAAATCAGCGACCAATATAGCCACCTTTCTTTGCAAGGACACTCAAAAGCCTGCCATCCATGGATTCTGTCAGTGTTTTGATCTGTTCACCATCAACATTGCGTGCAGCAGCAACCACAGCCTCCCAGACACTGTTCAGAGAGGTGTACTGTTTTCCCTCCTTGTAAATCTCACATTTGATGATGGACCACAGGTTCTCAATGGGGTTCAGATCAGGTGAACAAGGGGCCATGTCATTAGTTTTTCTTCTTTTATACCCTTTCTTGCCAGCCACGCTGTGGAGTACTTGGACGCGTGTGATGGAGCATTGTCCTGCATGAAAATCATGTTTTTCTTGAAGGATGCAGACTTCTTCCTGTACCACTGCTTGAAGAAGGTGTCTTCCAGAAACTGGCAGTAGGACTGGGAGTTGAGCTTGACTCCATCCTCAACCCGAAAAGGCCCCACAAGCTCATCTTTGATGATACCAGCCCAAACCAGTACTCCACCTCCACCTTGCTGGCGTCTGAGTCGGACTGGAGCTCTCTGCCCTTTACCAATCCAGCCACGGGCCCATCCATCTGGCCCATCAAGACTCACTCTCATTTCATCAGTCCATAAAACCTTAGAAAAACCAGTCTTGAGATATTTCTTGGCCCAGTCTTGACGTTTCAGCTTGTGTGTCTTGTTCAGTGGTGGTCGTCTTTCAGCCTTTCTTACCTTGGCCATGTCTCTGAGTATTGCACACCTTGTGCTTTTGGGCACTCCAGTGATGTTGCAGCTCTGAAATATGGCCAAACTGGTGGCAAGTGGCATCTTGGCAGCTGCACGCTTGACTTTTCTCAGTTCATGGGCAGTTATTTTGCGCCTTGGTTTTTCCACACGCTTCTTGCGACCCTGTTGACTATTTTGAATGAAACGCTTGATTGTTCGATGATCACGCTTCAGAAGCTTTGCAATTTTGAGACTGCTGCATCCCTCTGCAAGATATCTCACTATTTTTGACTTTTCTGAGCCTGTCAAGTCCTTCTTTTGACCCATTTTGCCAAAGGAAAGGACGTTGCCTAATAATTATGCACACCTGATATAGGGTGTTGATGTCATTAGACCACACCCCTTCTCATTACAGAGATGCACATCACCTAATATGCTTAATTGGTAGTAGGCTTTCGAGCCTATACAGCTTGGAGTACGACAACATGCATGAAGAGGATGATGTGGACAAAATACTCATTTGCCTAATAATTCTGCACTCCCTGTATGCAAACTCCACACAGAAATGCTCTGAGGCAACAGTGCTAACCACGGCACCACAATGCTTATGGAAGTGATGAATCATGAATTGGAAATATTTGGTTCAAGTCATCAGTATCTACGGAGGAGGTCAGCAGAGAGGTACAACAGGTACAACTACAGCAATCTGTAATACACGGCGGAGGCTCTGTCATGGTTTGGACCTGCATTTCAGTCAGTGGTGTTGGAGATCTTGTAAAAATGTATGAAATCATGAAGGTAAAAAAGTACCATAAGGTTTTGATCCACTTTGCACTACTATCTAGAAAGCATTTGATGGGCAACAGTGTCATTTTCTAGCATGAGAATGATCCCAAACTTTATATACTCCTAATATACTGTGTTTGCACATGTTTCAATAAAACACTCCGCATATTTCCTATTTTTTAGCCAAATATACAGAGGTGTGGCTCAAGACCTTCACTCAGAGAAAATCTTGGGTGTCCAGAATAAAGACTGCACTGTAAAATAATCACATACCTGTTTATTTTGCACATTTAATTTCCACCACTGCTAAAGAAGACATCTTATATGCAAACAGCAAAGATCTTAAACTGAGCAGTGCACGATAAAACATGCCCATGATCACAGATGCACATATGCTTTTCACTGGGTACCAATGATATTAAAGGCCAACAAAAGGCAAACAAGCATCTAAGATGTTAAGCTGGATGAATACCAGAAACAACTTTCCCCAAAACAGACTGCCCAGAATCCTGCATCCAGCACCCCAGGCCTCTTGTATATTTTGACCCGCTCTGTGATTTAATTAAGAGGACATACAGGACTAACCACGACAGATCACATGGATGGCAGGAAGGGCAAAATAGTTAGGGCTGTCTGTTGTGTAACATTGCCATTTGTGACACACTGGGTAGCAGGATAGCCAAGATTAGGGACAGCCCTTGAACCGGAATGTCTAGGTTAAATAAAGCCTGTGCAAAACTGAGCATCTGAGTTGCTGAAGTATCAGCGAGTGCTAGATGTTTTGTTTTAGAGCAGACCACAGACTTTGGCCAGTTAAGGAGGCGTCACACAATCAATAAATTTTTATTTATGAGCTAGCAGTAAATGGAGTTAATTAGTTTTTAACTTCTGCGACGTTACATGTTGCAGCTTTCCATTCACAAACCAGGCAGTCTGTTCTGTGGGGGACCTTTGATGCTACTATGGCTACAATTATTCATAGCTTTCTTATATATATTGCAGCCTGTCTCTCCTCCCTCTTCCTCTCTCCTCCCTCTCATCATTCCCTGTAGGGACAGCACTACCTCACTCTAACTAATCACCATGGCAACATGGTAATCCCTGAACAGAAAAATGTCTCTCTCACACACACACGCAAATACGCACACACAGTGACAGAGCGGAACTGTGTGTACACATGGGTGCACATGCTCATGCTTGCACATGCAGTCATGCACACACATTCTGTAAGAGATGCTCATGCAACTCAGCACACTGGTGTTTGCTGGTAAGACATATCTTAGCACAAACACACGCTTCCATGCGTCACTGCGAGGGTAAAGCTTTTTCCTGTTTTGTGAGTAGCTTCGCGTGTGTTGGCAAGGATTTAAATATGGCACCTTTGGGGTTGTGTGAGTAAATGCTATTTATGTGTGCACTAGTTACATATGCATTCTGGGTGTATGTGTGCTCATGTTTGTCAGTAATTTGTTTATGACAAATATGTGCATGCATGCATGCGTGTGTGTGTTGTTTTGATTTCAAACTCAGGTCAATGGGTTTTCTAGCTACAGAAGAACAGCCAGCAGATTTACTCTGGTTAGCTTCTCATCTCTGTCATATTGCCTTTTTCCTTGAACCCCCCCTCCTTTGACTTTTTGCTCCTGGCAATCTCTGTATCTATGAATAACACTATTTTTCTTCACTCAAAATGAATTGTACTTTATTTACCGAATAAATGTTTTACAGCATTAATATACAGATCACAACATTGCAACAGGGATGCAAAAAAACAGTGGATAGCCAACAATCGCTCCATACATGTAGTGTTTATGCACAGGTGCAGGTCATTCACAGCAAAGGAAGACAGATTTTAAGTCATAATTCATACAGTATTTAATTGATTGTGAAGGAAGGTAAATAAAGGCTGATATTCACATATTTGCAGTAGAGAACACTTATACATACTAAAACCATTTTTGCTGACAGGGCACTTTAATGTGATAAGACTCCTCTCGCTACACCAGGTTTAATCATCCAATCAATAAAGCTCTTTCTCTTGACATTAGAAGTGGTCGGCAAATGTGCCCAGTTTTAAGAATAGCTCAATAGGCTGATTGACATGTCAGATGGATGAGTGAATGTATTCCAATTGGGTGTATCGACCACACTGAGAGACTAACAAGAGTCGGCCATTTTATTAGGTACACCTGTCCAACTGCTTGTTAATGTATCTAATCATCCAATTGCGTAGCACCGGCCAAATGCATTTAGGTTTGTACACATAGTCAACACAAGCTGCTGAAGTTCAAACTGAGCATCAGAATCGGGGAAATAGGTGACTTAAGAAGGTGACTTTGGTTGTGGCTCAAATATTGGTGCTTGATGGGCTGGTCCTAGTGTTCCTGTCAGCTAACAACAGGAACCTGAAGCTACAGTTTGCAGAAGCTCACCACAACTGGACAACAGGTTGAATAATGTTGCCTGGTCTGATTAGTCTCAATTTCTGATGGTAGTGTCAGAATATAGCAAAACAGTGGGATAAAGAATGCATCTATCCTGCCTTATATCAACAGTTGAGGCTGGTGGTGTTGGTGTAATGGTATTTAAGGGCACGCTTTGGCCCACGTAGTACTAACTGAGCATTGTTCAAATCACTAGAAATGACAACTCTGTTGCAACTCTGTACTGCAATCAGGTCAGTATGGACCAAAATCTCTGAGGAATGTTACCAGCACCTTGTTGAATCTATGCCATGAAGAATTAAGTCAGATTTGAAGGCAAAGGGGAGTCCACCTGAAATTTCATTTATAGATACACATATCATTTCAGGTGGTGATTTCAGGAATCAAAGCCTTGTTGGTTTAAATGGTAAAATATTCAGGTCTTTACTTGTAGTGTCTGATTTCGACCACTAGGTAGCGCATGTTGGTGATAAAAACTATAAACTGTAAGGGCAGAAAAGAGAATCCAAAGCAGCATGTCTTTGAGTGTGTGTGTGTGCACATATATCAACATATTTATGTACGTGCCTGTGCAGAGTTGTGTCTAAATGTCTGTGCATGTGTGCGAGTATGTGTGTTTGTGTCTGAGTGTGTCTTTCTTTGTGTATCTTCAGTGTGGCCTGGGCACAGGATGCTGCAGGGTCATGTGCTCTGCTCCAGTGAAAGGCAGTCTGTGTGTGCAGTAGTGGTAGACCAGCTCAGGGATATTGGAGAAAACGCAGCTGCTTTGATCCAGCGTGTAGCACAAGCCCTTACTGCTCTTAGTCTGAGCCACAATGATGTGCACGCAGCTTTGGCTGGTCCTAGTGGAACGAGACAGAGAGAAAGATGCATTTTAAAATGTGTATTTATCATCAGTTTTCTCCGAAGAGACAGTCCTGCACACAGATGACACAACCGGAGGAGATGAAAAAAAATGGAAATATTATCTCTCTCGAAACGAGGCTGTGCATTCTCTGAGTTCAGTGGATGTTTAAATGGGGTTAATGATGTGGACTCTCAAATGAATGAGCAGCGTACAACAAATGTGCACTGAGGCGCATGAGCACACGCACGCACACACTCCCACACACAATGGCACCACAGGATTTCAGTCTTTATCCTGGAGAACCTGTTCCTGGCACGCTTGTTGGAAGTGTCTACTCTACAAATGACACACATTCTCATGCATTAACACCTTAGAGGTTTCCACTACAATGGCAGCTATTGTAGCTCCTCAGCAGTGCCTCAAAAAAAAGCTAAAATCTGGCTTAATCGGACCTGGGTAAAATGTCAGTGAGAAACAACGCCTAAATGTATTTAATGGCAAATGAGAGCATACAATTTTAAGCTGTAAAATACATGTGACAGCAGAGGATAAATGTGCTGTGTCAATATTTACAATTTTTTGCGTACAATCAAAGGAAGGAAATCGGAAAGACGGATTTGATTATGAAATCTATGCGCATTCATGACAATGCTGTATGACAGCGTGCACTCACTTCAGAGCAATAGAGTATTTGCTGGTTCCTGATTCGCTGTCTCTCACCAAGAAGCTGGCTTCCCTGCAGCGCTGCAGCTGAGCCTCAGCCTGCTGCCGACTCACACTGCCATGGTACCAGCTTGGCATTGAGGCGATGGAGGAGGGAGATAGCGGGGATCAGGGTGCGGAGAGAAACACAACAGATCAGTGACATATAGCATTGTGACATATGGAGTTAAGAGAGATGCCAAGTTCATGATATCACTGAAAGAGGAAAAAAAGAGACAGATTGACAGGAGGAAAAAAAACTCGCTGACAATAAATTACAGTCAGTGCAAATTAGACTGACAGGTATGTACTGCAGAAGGAATGAGTCAACAAAGTCAAAGGTAAACTGGAGACGCCAAGGTAAATAAAATGAACGTGTATGTGACTCTGTAGGGTGTCCAGAAAGGCCTATTAGGACACAAGGTGGTGTTGACAGTGGCCACGGGCAGGAACCATACATAAACAGGATGCCAGGAGCCAAAACACACTGACATTCAACCACAACATGAGAAGAACAAATGCTAAGTCCCCTCAAAAAAGAAACGCCATCCTTTAATATTACGGGGAAGGAAAGTTTAGAGTTACAGTGAGACTTCTCTGTCTCACCTTAAGGTTGCACCTCTCATCCAACATTTATGCTCAGCGTCTCATCGGGAGGTTTGTTGCTGACTTACCCGTCTGGTATCAAAAGCTTAGTTTCACTAAGAATTATCTGCACTTCCATGTGTAATATATTATGTATCCCTGTATTTATACTGTACTGTATCTGGCTTTGCAGCTCTTCATGATGGAAATTTCCTTGATTTCTTTTAACCTTTACAACGTCAAACTGATTTTCAGCCAAACAATTGGGTAGATGGAGGTGGGAAGGGAGGGCTCTTCTAAAAATTGTAGGCTTATCATAAATAAATTAAAAAATGCCGCGTGGAGCTACAGAGCAAGCAAATATGAGGTGCACTTTACCCTGATGATGCTTTGGGAAATGTGATTAATTTAAATTAAGACCTACAATGCACAGATCTGAGATAAAGGTGAGCAGATTTCTTAACCTGTCGTCTCATTTGTTTAATCCCTTTCAACCACTAAATCTGTTCAGGGATGTTGTAGTGGGTGCTAAATTTGATTTCAGCATGCAGAGGTGAGAGGTAGGTCACAGGTCTTTTAAAGAAATGATACATAAAAAGAAAAGACTCTTCCCTGCGGAATATTTTAGGCTTAACAGGTTGGATTTAAACCCTGAACATATTCACATAACACCATGCTAGCTGACAAATAAGGTATCTATATCACTGTATATGTATATTTTACAGGGAATTTCCTTCTGGAGATGAAGGTCTAATAAATTTTATACAGTTATGTAATCTTTTTAAAGTACTGCAGATTTGTTTATTTGACTTTTTATTCAATGTAATTCTTTTTAGTATATTTTGTGTTTCAAAAACCTGTCTTAAATGTCTCTGTTAATGCACGTACTATTTTTGAACATGACAACACCGCCATGTAATAAATCTGGTGGCTTGCCGTCATCGTGTTCTTCATTTGTTACTCAAAACGTTACTTGTTTCAGTCCTTACTTATGGACACAAATATGCTTTCCCCCCCCCCTTCCTTACCTCTGCTTCTCCAGGGGCACGCTGGGGTCCATTTTGTTCGCCTCCCCATCCAGTGGGGGAATGGGAGAGGTAGGAGATGGAGGGGAAAGTTTGGTAGGGCTGGACGAGGGTGAGAGCTTGAGGGTAGGAAAGGAGGAAGATGGCTGTGTAAGAGGGGCGAGTTTAAGAATAGGAGAAGATGGAAAGGAAGAGGAGGAGGAAGATGAAGGAGAAGAGGAGACAAGTGTTTTATGGCTCCAGTTCCTCTGCCTCAGGGTCTGCTGCTGCTGCTGCTGCTGTTGTTGTTGCTGCTGCTGCTGCTGCTGGCGACCAGGGGTCGAATTGTTCTCTTTACTGAGAGAACAATCCACCGCTTCAAACTGAGCTAAAAGAAGCAGGAGAGACAATATCAACCTTTCATAAAAAGTTCTATCAAAGCATGCCAGTGATACCAAAGTAAACATATCTCTGGAAATTAATTCAGAAGGATTGTTTTGTTTCCTCAATAAAGTAAACACAAAATTGCTGTTATGTGTGTGCTGTACAAACAAAATCCACGTTATTCCTCCACACCCTAAACACTAAACCCCCACCCTTCCCGTGATCCCTCCCTCCTTTTCTCTACCTGACAGTGCTCTAACAATGTCCTCCTTTCTCCACTCCCACGGCAGCTCGTACTCTCCAGCTGGACGGACATCAGACTCCGGTCGTGTGACAGGGATCCACACGCCCTCACTGTCGCCTTCCAGTCCTCCTTCGTAGGGTATGTCATAGATGTTTGGGGGTGCAGGCATTCCCTCTTCTGCCTTCCCCTCGCTCTGGCCTCGATCCAACAGGACACACACTTTCAGGAGGTCTTTGGAGCCCCGTCTACGAACCTCTGCAGCAGAATGGATATGTGATTAGCTAACTGTATATAAGATTTGATCAGCTAAAGGCACAGAAAAACAACTAAATTACAGTAGAAAAAAAATTATAAATGTGCTTTTACTGAAATAATTTACGTGCCATTTCAAACATAACCACTATAGTCCAAATCAGATATTTTGGACAAAATAAACAACAAAACTGAAGTTTAGAAACATCCTTAGTTTATTACCAGCTTTCACTCAAGTGCACAAATTAGGAGTTTACATCACACAGTCTATAAAGCAACATTGTGCCGATTACATATATAGACTCCACTGTTGTGTCCTTCATTTGCTCGTTTCTTTTAAATAAATCAAGTATTGTTTGAATATTGTCTTTTTTTAACATTTTCGGGGAATTTTAATTGTTATGTTCCTTTTTCTTTTTTTCATTTGGTGCCCGGCAGGTAGCCTGTGTGTCTACACTATTGTGTGACCAAACAATGGATTTACAGGAAGAAAAGGTCAACACAGCCGTTGATTGGCTGACTAACCGGACCGCTTCCTGACTGTTGGGAAGTGATTGGGTGAGACCGGGGGGGGAAACCTGTAGGCTTTTAGGGAGGGGTGAGAGGGGGGCTTTCGATTCTTGTCACATGCAGGGGACCATAGAGTAGCTGGTGTCTGTCTCTGTGTGTTTGTGTATGTGTGGAAGGGGAGGCAGGAGGGCATTAGGGCCAATGTCCTATCAAGAGAATGGGGCAAAGGAAACAGAGGCAGGAGACAGGAAGCTGGAAGAGGAAGCTGCACCCATTGTCCCTGCACAACACTGTTACTATAGCCACCGCCAGCGGGGAGGGAAGTCAGTAGAGAGACTGAGGATCTAGCTCGGCTCTCAGTCCCTTTAAAATGATAAGTTAACAAGAATGTGATGTGGTCTAAGTGCTGAGAAACTTAAATAAGATGTATAATTAGTGTTCCTTTATGTGCTGCTCAGAATACATTTGGCTTATCAAGCATGATATACAAAGTGAGGCAAAATGTTAAAAAAGTGGAATTAAGTTCTCAGAAAAACAAAAGATGGTCAAATAAAAGAAAAAAATACAAGGTGAAGGTGTAGGAACGGACATTGCTAGTGTTATTGTTGTGTTTCTATAAGCGGCTCTGCCATTCTGTTTAAAGATGTGCTGTAGGCCTAACTTTACGACTGAATTCTTCTGCTAAATTCACAAAAATATGTCGTTCACATTTGCTCAACTGCTGAGAAAACAGTCCAAATCTCTGGAAAGCCAAGAAGCACCTTCCTAATAAAAATTTGGCTGCTGAGATACGAGATCATGTGACCCTGACCTCACCTGTGATGATGACCTGGGCGTCATAAGGCTCCATGTACCCATCATTCACTCCTGCTCTCTCGGCTTCTCTCTGCTCCTTGGTTTTCTCCGCATCAAAAGGATCTGCATAGTCCTCCAGGATAATCAGCTGTTGAAAAGGGAAAAGCACAATGCCGGCCTGCTACCTATTCAAAAGTCACAGAGACAACAAGCAGTGTGTGTGTGTGTGTGTGTGCGTGTGTGTATGTGTGTGGTGTCCATGACTGAGTGACAAGTAATGGAGGGACAAGCGGAAATACTTGTGCAAGGAGGTCAGCGCATTGTGTTTGCCTGTGTGATCTGAAACAATGAAGTGAAACTGTATTGTATTCTTTTGACAACGATGGAAACTGAATACAGTGTTATGATCTGAGACATGGACGGAAAACACAAAGGAAAGCACTGACCTTAAGCCCTGTACTATAATGATGTTTTCATTAACTAATTCATAAATAAATAGCTGCTGAAATATGAAGACTTGTTATATGTGCATGTTATATAATTTCTATAAGTTACTCACCGTTGTTTTAATGTCAGATCGTCCTTTCTCGTTCTCAGGTAGCTTCTGTTGACACATCCCATTGAGTTTGGGGGTCTTTTCTTGTTTGTCCACTTTGATCATCCTGCTGATGTACGCTTGAGCCACACTAGAGGTCCTGACCTGGCGGTTCTCATCCGATGACCCGGTGTCGCTCTTGGCGTTCTTGCGACCTTTTCCAGCCGTGAGACTGTCCCAGACTGTTCCACCAGAACCAGCATTGTTACGACCCAGTTCTGTAGCCGAATTCTTTCTATTTCTCCCTGCCAACAAACCCCCCACTCCCCCATCTCTGCGCTGATTTCCTTTCAAACTGTCTCGTGAAAATGAAGGTTTGGGTCGAGTTTGTGGACCAGATTCGGAGGCTGAGCGCACTCTTTCATTTCCGTTCTTCAGGTTGATGGGGAAATCTCTGAACCATTTTGCCATGGTTGTTAAGTTGATGACACTTCTTACTGATTTTAAAAGTTACTAAAAGTTACTGGATTTTTCCCCACCTCCTTGCATTAGCCTCCCCCTAAAAGTTACTTTTAGCCGTTCTCAACAGCTCCAACTTTACGCACACTCACTTTGTTCACACTTCGACTGAAGTAACTTTGGTATGCAAGGGTATCTGACTAATCACGTTAAGCAGAGCCTACTTTATGATTCTATGCTGATTCCTAGCTCCTGCGACTCTCTCACAACTTCTGGTGCGTCTTGGAGATCATTAGCCAGCTGCTCTGTGTTGCTGTCACCCTGCACCTGCAGTAACAACTATCCCTGCAATTTGAAAAGTAACTTTTGCAGAGCATAAACTCGAAAGAATTGGAAGTTTTTCTTTGAACCCAGTAAAGATCCCATTCCCGGAGCGTGAGATGGTGCGTCCAGTCTGTCGACCAGGCGAAGTGATGAGAGGAGTGAAAGGAGAGGAAAGTTGGAGTGAGCAGACTGGGGGATGTCGCTGGTTTCTGGGGAGGAGCTGCGCGCACAGGGCGGAGTGGCAGTTTTACTCAACAAGGAAGATTGTAAATCTCATGAAAACTTTTTATTTCCAGAACCCAACCTCTAAAACCTTTTTTTATTATTATTATTCTTCAGCACATAATAAGTTTAGTAACTGTGTTCAACTCAGCTCTACACACATAACATTGCAACAGAAAAAGATAACAAAGGACATAAAAGTTATATTTATTTATATGTTTTTTACACTCAGGGATGTTCCCATGATTTCTTAAATGGAAAGTTACACGGGTAACCTATTACAATGTCAAAAATTGTGCTTAAAATGGAAAAGTGAAGTTTAAATATGTCTGTAGGTTCTTAGTTATCCAGGTCATAGTAGACTGGACTTCATTAGGTTCATGAAGATGTTTCCCCTCTTGTGCACGAGGCTTCTTCAGTTCTGCCCTTTCGATGAGAGGCGAAACATGCTCATAAATCTAAAGAAGTCTTGTTGCCTTCTTTTCAAGCTCTCAATTTTCAATTTAATTTTGTTATATAGTGTCAATTCTCAACAATAATTAACTCAATGTGATTTATATTTATATAAAGACTCAACAGTATTAGTAAGAAAAATCCCAAGAATCACATGACCCCTTATGAGCAAGCACTTGGTGACAGTGGGAAGGAAAAAAAATCACAATTTTGGTTGGAAGACACCAACCGATGCCATCTACAATCTTGTTGCTATGATAGCAAAGTGCTACAGCCCAGTGTAAGTTGAAAAAATATTTTAACAAACATTTAAGAAAAAGTGTTTAACAAAATTTCGTGGGCTACACACTGAACTTACAGGATAGAAACAAATCAAAATGTGTCAGTCCTTTGCACTAATATCAATCTGATACAAATACCAGCGTTGGTATCGATACTATTAATACTAACTTAGTATAAAATTAAAGAAAGAAACTATGAATTATAATAAAAAAAATAGCAACTTAAACCTAAGCGACCATCTTATGAACAGACATAGTCTAAATATATAGGTGTGTTTTTCACACACGCTATCTAGCAAACTGCCACCCTTAAGAACCAGCTGGTGTACGGCTGCGCCATCTACTGGTCAAGAGGAGAAATAAACGTTTTGAGGCACCTGCATCAATCAGTAGTCCTTGAAGAGTCTTGTTTATCTAGGTTACGCGGGTCATTATTTGGAAAAAAAATACAAGTTCCATTTTTCAGCAAAAAAGGTGAAAAAATGGTACAGAAACAAGGAATGATTGGCATGGAGGTTTCACCAATTACAACCCTAGACAGTATCAATAGCCCCGCCCAAGCCAGCGAAACGGTCCAATCGCAGCGCCGTGCTTGGCGGGGCTGGGCGGAACGTTTACATCCCTGACAAAAAGGTAACAGGTTGCATTCCCAGCAGCAGCATAATGAACTTATTGCTGTGATAATTTCCGTAGGAGTTAGGTATTTCTGTTCACGTTTCCGTGTGGGTTTTAATGGATGTCAGTCAATATATCTAAATTATTATCGGCATACAGGAGGCGAGAGGATACGAGAGGAGCAGAAGATTAAGTTCAGAAAAAAGAGGTAAGTTCACGCTGGGTTTGGGACTTCTCATAGCCAGACAGCTAAACCAGACAGGCGCCGCTCCTCGGACAGTTACTTTGACGCTTTGTGGGTTTCTGGTGCTGCCAAACGGCACTTATTTTTGATTTATGGCAGTTATCTAATAGTTTATTTTGGTATTGTGTCACTGTGAGCCAGTGTAGCTGAGCAGCTAACGATGGTTCGAGAGAAACAGCGCTACCAGCTAACGTTACTCCAAGATAACTTTTGGATTTGCCCGTTAATGAGGGGAACCAAATGACAAATAAAACAGAATAATACGTCTCTTTAAGACAACTGTAAGAATAGCGAAGGTAGGCTTAATGTCAGAGGTTTAACTTTTAAAACCATTAAGTTGTTTAGAAATGAGCCAGGTGTTTCTGTGTACACCTGTGAGACCAGGCGATCTGTCACTGGAACAACGGTACAGGAGGAAGGTTTTTAGCACATAGCTCAAAGGGATAAATGCAACTGTAGGGAAACCATTAAAGGATTGAACCCGGGTAAACAATGGATAAACATGCATTTAGAGTACACCTTCTTTTGTTCTCTTCACAGCTCATGTGAAACTGATGACACGGGCAAGAAGGAATAGCAGATTATAGTTTTGAGGTGGGGAAAGGCTCATGGATTGGGTCATGAATTTCACTAATTATAGCATTGAGCCTGCAAAGCTTCGGGTACAGTTTCAGAACTCGTAATGTGGTGGGAATGCCTCACATTGGACTAACAGATAAAGACCTGTGCCGTGTTACACGTACAAGCAGCTGATACACTCAAGTGTGCAGATAAAACGCCATAAAGTGAGTCTCCCACACTGACACACTTTCCGCCCCTGTATGTGTAAAGGACAGAGAGACCAGTGTCAGGAATTTGGAAAAGGGAGGGGTGTATTTATGTGCTCCTACTTTTGTGTCATTTTTTTATACATTGTTATGCCAATGAACTCCTTTGGCCTGAGAAGAGGAATAAATGGGTGTTTGTTTGAGGGTGAAAGAGGATGAGGGCTTGGTGTTATGTCAAGAATGTAATGGAGAGGGAGTATACTCTGAGGACTGAGTACCTGACTGTCCTTTAAAAGCAGAAGAGAGAGTACAGCACTTGCATCTCTGTTGCTTACATGATCACATTTGTGATT
Source organism: Haplochromis burtoni (assembly GCF_018398535.1). NCBI lineage: Eukaryota > Metazoa > Chordata > Actinopteri > Cichliformes > Cichlidae > Haplochromis > Haplochromis burtoni. The sequence continues at coordinate 289,123 of NW_024582565.1, read as the reverse complement.
TGCAGGACAGTCCTGTAAAACTTTATGATTCACTTGCAAGAAAAGGAGGATTAAATGTGTCTTTACAGCATCCATATGCCAGCTTTATAGCATGCTGTAAACTAGCTCTCAAATAGTCCAACTAGCAATGAGTTGATGACAGTTTGAATTGATTTGTTTTGTTTGGGGTTTTTTAAAGGCAAATATTTTCAGATATGGTGTTTTGATTCTTCCTTGTTTAGTGTCTGGCTGTTTTCCATCGCTTTCAACCTCATTCAGCACACAGACGTTTATATTTTCATTCTTAAGACGTTTATACAATGCTTACCAAATTTATTAGACCCCTGCGCATTGTAGGGTTTATGGCACATCTGCCCTAAATTAACAGCATCGGTAACCAAAATCATTTTTATGTTTCTGTTCTTTAAAAGTTCTTTAATCAAAATTCTGTTTTGGAAGCAAAAATCTTAATTATTGCTTTATTTTTTTTAATTTTTTTTTTATTTTTTACAGAAGTAGTAAAGCACATTATTATTTTTCTGCTTAAGATGTGTAATTAGAAAAACTTTTTCTGCCAAGTCCAGTTTTGTGGCTTTATGAGGACAGAAGCTCCGCCCACTTGGTCTTCAAACCTTCTGTTTGCTTTTGGTAGCCAATAAAAAGAAAGTTTAAAGGGAGAGCAGCTAAATGAATTGTTTCGGGTGTTTATTAATTGAGGAGTGAAACCAAAGACCAGTATAGGATAAACAAGGTTTGTTTTGAACTGTGACTCATGCAAAGCTGTTCTCGTACGAGAACGAGAGAAGACTGGCTTTACTTAAAAGCATAGCACGTGCTTACGTATTTGTAGTGCTTACGTTTTGGCATGAAGGGTTGTTTTTACACCCTAAGGATATGTTTTTGGCACATGTTGCCATCACCCTTGTCTGCCATCTCCAGCTGTGTCATTTTTGGGCCAGTCTAGAGATGACGCTATCACATTATCCATGTGGATTCTGAGTCAGCAGAGACATGTGATTTCACACGTTGTCGTTGTTTAATTTTTCTCCTCGCCCATTCTGATGTCCTAATTCTTTTTTTCTTTTCCTTTCCACCTTAGGTCTTAAAATGAAAGCAGCTTCAATTCAATTTACCTTTTGAGAATTGAGTTTGAGGCCACAGGCTCGTCAGCATAACTGCAGGGTAGCACGTCTCTCATGAAATTACAAAAGCTCCAGATATAGCTGTGCAAGCAAAGCTGGTCTCTTATTAAAGTTGCAATACTCATAGTTAAGATTCTGGATCTCCAGAGTGAACACTGTTTAGTCGCTTATTGGGTAATGGATTGCTTTCTGTATTTAAAAAAAATAATAATTTCTGTGTTTTACAGACCTGAAACAATCACCTTAGGTGTGACATGTTAGTTTCACATCACGAGTTTAAGATCAAAGGAGAGCTTGTTTGCCATCCTACTCTCAGTATAGAAAGCATGTTTATTTAGAGTGCTGGGGAGAAAAAAAACTTTGGAGTGAAGCCTAGAAGCAAAATTTAAGTATTGAAAATGACTTCTTTTAATCAGATGGACAGTGTGACAGAAGAGAAAGGGGCAGGAGCAGCAGGGGTAGTTATAGCATTCCAGAATTGCTGCCCTCATTTTCCGCCCCACATCAGCTGGACAATGGGATGAGTTCTCCTTCAACCTCGTCCCGCTGTCGGAGCTGGAAGTGCCTTCCTCTTCTGTGACAAATAAACAGATATTCTCAGACAGACATGTTTCTGTTTTACAGTTTGGTTTCTTTACATCAGTTTGGCTCACTTGTTGCTTTACGGGTCACACCAGTTTAGATGAGTATGTCCCATTAAATCAAAGAGTGCACTAACTAGTAATATCTTGCGTGTCTGTGCTGCAGTCGTCAGTGGACCACACTTTTGGTTGACCTTGGTTTACAAGAGTGGGCTGAAAACTTTATGCTCGGCTTCACAAACTTGTTGTGACACACGGCACTTCTTCTGTGGTTCCCAAAGGGTGAAAAAAATCGACCAGCTGCACACAGATACCTTCGAAGGTCATTCTCAGTGACGTCACTCCATTCATTGCTGGGCCAGTCATTACCTTCTTATCTTGCTCCGAAACTGCTTCATATATAAAACCCCTTTTCATAGTTACCACTCCTGCTTGTCTCACTTCTATCTCAGAGGAGCTTGGCTGGTTTGTCTTGTCATACAGATTAAAAAGTTAGTATAGAAATTTTTAAAAAGTGTTGCAATAATTTATGGAAGTATGTGTCTGTGGAAATAGTTATCTATTCGATGGCTACTTTTGTAGCCAGTCCTTTGTAAGGACTGGAGGAGAGGGAGGGTTGTTTCGGAGGAACAGCTTGACTTTGGATTTTATCACACTCAGCACTGATAAGAAGAGAAAAGTGGAGTGTTTCTCTCTCTCTTTCTTTCTCACTTCACCCTCCCTCTCTGTTTCCCAGCCCACTTTCTGTCTGTCACCTCCAAAGGCTGCAGACAGGAAATGGAAGGTGCAGAGCGCAGAGGTGGGGGGTAGTTTTGTAATAGTTTGGGAGAGAGTTGAATGAACCATGCTATTGTGCTGTCCTGGGGGATGGGGTTTACTGGGTGACCTAAAACAAGTTATTACCAGTAGTGATGAAAAAGGCTGGCAGTGACTAAGCTTAAACAAGTACGATGAATGGAAGCATTATTTTAGAAATCCTCATTTTGTGTATTCAGGAAGTGTAAAAAGTTAGGATTAGGCAGTCAAGAAAAAGACGAATTGAGAAATTTCAGATATAGTTAATGAAAGCAGTAGTGACACTTGACTAGTTGCTGTAGTAGCTGTCTGTGTTCAAGGTGTCAAAGTTCAGTTGAGGGAATTAGATTTGGAAACTTCGAAGAGCTTCAGAAGGCTTAGTTTGTCCTCACAGGGGAAAGTGATATGTGGGTGTGTGCTCTCAGGTTAATGACTAATGGAGCGCACTGAGGTTAAAGTCCACATAAGCAGTAAAGAGCTAGAAAGCGCCTATAAATCTCAGAACACGTATTTTAAAAGGAAGTTTGTGTCTCTTATTTTTTACTTTTCAGAATTACCTGTTAATTAAAGTCTACTGTCTATACATTTGTTTTCACAATTTGAGGAATTTTAAAGCTGACACTAATATTATACTTGACAAACAGCAAATAACTATATGAAGATCTGTTTTTAATAAACAATCAGTCTTGTTATAGAACCATGAGATTTTTTTTTTTTTTGACACTAAAAAATGGCCTTACAGTTTACAGTGAAAAATAATCTCATGTGTGCAGGTCAGGTGGATGAACGATGAGTCACAGTATCTTAATGACATCAAAGACTGCTATTTACTCAAAGTTATTATCAGCTGATGTTTGAGGTGTGGCTCTCACCATATATTTTTCAGTATTACTCATTTTCTATTTGAGGTGTGGGAACACTTGCACACATATACCTCAGCTAAACCCTGCATGTAGAAATCTCTTTCTATTCTGGGAAAAATCTGACACATGCACAAATTCCTCTAAGTTTTTCCCTCCCTGCTTCAATACAGTAATACAGCTGATAGAAGTAACCATCTTATCAGAATAAAAGCTTGATGTGCAACATTGTTATGTAGTCATACTTTGGTAGAGTCACAGAATTTTATCTAGAGGGTGGTTGTAACAAAGCAGGTTGTCCATTATTGGTGGTCCAGAAGTCAATGTCCTCATGGAAAGCAAAGTACAAGTATCTTTGATCATTTCCCTTTTTTAAAAAAAATCTAAAACATTCATATAAGGTATATATTGTTGTACCTGCACTTTTAAATCATATAGATGAAATATAAAAACATACAAGAGAGAAACTGGCAAAAAAAAAACTGAGCCAAAAAAATCAAATGAAACAAAAGATCTGTGTGTCATGAGGGGGTTATACCTAAAATGTAATTTGATTGAAGAAAATTTGGTGCAGACATTTAATATTACAGGTAAAACATTAATGGAAATACAGCATATAGAAATCAAAATATCAGAAACAGAGTTTGCATGTTGAAAATCATGAACATCTTCATTCATAGCTTTAACTCTCTTAGGTGAGCTTTTTTGCCATGTCTTGAAGTAGTCTTTAAGAATAGTTCTCCAGGCTTCTTAACAGACATTCAAAGCTCTTTTGTTCTTTTCTCTGTTAAGATGATTCCACATTGCTTCAATAATGTTGAGGTCTAGGCTCTGGGAGGTCAATCCATAACCAATAGTGTTCCAATGTGGGGTTTTTTTTTTCCATCCAGGTATGCTTTTACTACATTGGCAGTGTGTTTCAAGCTGAAAAATAAAGCTGCTGCCAGTCAGAGTAATTCTAGATGGTATTGCATGAAGCCTCATCAGTCTGACGAGGCTTTGGAAAGCAGTAGATGGATCAACTGAAGGGGTCAGATGCATCTTTTAGGTTCTGTATCAGGTCTTTGCTGACACATTTCTTCCTTTCTTAAGGACATGAATTTCAGATACTGTTCAGCTGCCCATGATTGTTTTTTTGGGGGGGCTGCTGCTTGGCAAAAGAAAATGTCAAGGACTTGAGTGAAAAAGTAGTTGGTGCTCAAAGACAAAATTTGAAGGACCTTCAGCAAGCCTGGAGCGCTATTGTTCAAGGCCATGTTAAGAAAACACAAGAATGTCTGGCTCACTGGAAGAAAAATATAAAGAAATGAGGGCGCGCTTAATACTTGGCACAGTACTGTTAGTCTCAAACCAGAATTTATTTTTTTTTAATTACAAAAATATATCTAACTTCTTCTTATTCTACTATTGCCAGTATGACCACACCATCTTCAGGTCAGACGACCCCGGTGGACTATGGTGTCCAGATCCGCTTCATCAATGACTATCAGAATGGTGGAGGGCAGCCTGCACCCCAGCCCAAGACCAAGACTCAGACCACATCTAAATATGGTGTAGCAGTCAGAGTGCAGGGAATTGCTGGCCAACCATATGTGGTTCTGAAGGATGGACAAAAAGGAGATTCATATGGGGTTCAGCTCAAGACCGAGTACTCCTCTGGCTATAATAGCCTTCCTCGGAACAGAGGGAAGGCAGAGCCAGGAACAGAGGGAGGTTACATAGGAGGAGGAGAGCAGGGAGGGCTACTACGCCGGGCTCAGTCTCATGGGTCGCTTCTCGACAGGGATGGAGGGCCGAGTAACGAGGAGTATCAGTTATCTAGACCACCAGGAGATGGAAAGTCTGGTAGTTATGGGAATCTGGATGGAGGAATTGGAGTAAGGGGAGATAGAGAGCAGGGGTGGCATGTCAGTGATAGAGAGAGGGGCACTGAAAGAAATATCTGGCACGGTTCTTATCAGGCAGGGCTTAACAGGTCACTGGGGTCAGTGAGGGACAGTCCCGAGCCCCCTCCTCAGCCAAACGAGCTACACTCTAACAAGAGACAGACGTCTGTCAACAAGTTAATAAACAGGTTTGATAGTGCTAATGCTGGAGGCCAGCAGAGAGGACTGCCCCCTGCCCAGCAACGTCCAGGAGCTACATCTCCTCTCACCACCGCCAATCCCTACACCTCACCCCCATCGCCAACTCACAGCAGCTTGAGGCGCAGCCAGGGCAATGTCACCAAAATTCCTGGACAGCCAGCGAATCAGTGGGCCTCACTGGAGCCACAACGACCAAATCTGACTGAGGCACAAGTAAGAATTGGTTTTATTTGTGGTTGCACAATAAAGTAGATTTTCAGTGAGCTTTGACCACCGTAAACCGTGCACTATTGCAAGAGTAGTTTTCTGATCTATATCTTAAGGTGACCCCTGACCTTTTGCTGGACCAGGGTCAGAGTGCAGAGCTGAGCAGCGAGGAGGAGCAGGCCATGAAGACCATATACAACATCCTGAGACAAGGGTACGTGCTTCCATGTTATTAGCTCTGCTCGCATTCAGCTAATTAAATAAAATGGTAGAAAAGCAAATAGTTACGTGTTTGTAAATTCGTCATTTGACCAGTTTCTCATTTTCACAGGAGTAGTGAAACCGATGTCATCGTGAGGCACAAAGTAAAGCTCATCTTCCAGAACATTCAGCACCTTAAGGTTTGCTTGTTTTGAAAGTGTCAAATTCTATAAGTTTTTCTTTTGCTGTCCACTGAAGAGACCGTTTTCATCTATGTCCACTATGTTGACAGCCCAAACAAAGCATGAGGGAGGAGTGGATGAGTGAGAAAAGAAAGCTTGAGGAAAAGGTGGTTGCACTACAAACTGCACTGCTGGAAGAAAGGAAGGTAAGTGGAGCATAGAAAAAGAAGTAAGACAGAGATATTGATATCTATACTTTCGTGTCTTTCTTGTAGTTTGTATTTTGTCCTATTTACTGTTTTTTGGTGTCACTGTGCTCCTCTTTGCTCTCTTTTTGGTCCCCTCACCCTCCAATCGGTCGAGTTTTCTTTGTGTTAAAAGGGAGTTCTTTCTCCCAAACGTTGCTAAGTGCTTTATCATCTGATTGTTGGGGTGGTCCCAACGATCCTTTGCAGTTCAATATAAATACCTTGAGCTGACTGGTTCAGTAAACTGGCACTGAGTAAGGAAATTTACACTAAACTAAAACTTCAGCAGTGTTAAAGTGACACATTATGATAATAATAATGAGTAGGACAAATTGAGCCATAATGTGAACTTTGAACCATATCTGTAGTCACATTATCTTCAGTTTCAGTGGAAACTGTGCACTAGATTTTAAGACGGTTCCTGTAGTTTCGGTGTCTTGTTGGACCTGACTAGTTTTTCTCAAATCAGCCTCAAGAAGGTGTTAACATTCAGAGTATCCTACCAGAGTAACTCGTTTCTGATTACACGGATCACATCTAGTGCTTCACATAAACACTCAAGCCACTCTTCTTGGAATGAGAGCAGCTACTCCACCAACCAAATCGACTCAGAAACTGTCCTCTGAGTTTTTGTGCCTTTTTAACAAATCTTACCAGGAGGACTGGGGGGTTCCTTAGCTTGGAGTGTGCTTCAGATTAATCCTCAGATTAATCCCTTAAGCTCTCTGGTCGGGTCAGCAACACACACACACACACACACACACACACACACTAATCTAAATAATTACCCATTATATGTTGTCTTAAGGAAGCTGGGCAGGTCTTAATCTCTAATAGCTCTTTATAACTTAAATCTCTTACACATATTGATTGGTGCACAAATGCAACCCTGCTTCAACATTTCCTAAAAGCCCATTGTTTATGCCAGCAGAGCAGACGGTGTTATGTTTCACTGCCCTCATTTATTCATCATGTCTGTCTGTGTGTAGGACTCTGTTAGCAATTCTGATCCTGCTCTGAAAGCAGAGCTGGAGAGTTGTCTGGATGAAAATCTGCAACTCCAGGAGATGCTGGACCGGAAGAAAAATGAATTAAACGAAACACAATCGGAGTAAGACCATAATGGCATGCACACACGCAAACACATTTACAAGGGAAAGCAGCAAAGGGCATGGTACTGCTACATGCAAGACTGTTGGATGACACAAGCAACTACTGTAGCTTATTCACAAAACAAATGTGCCGGTTATATTCAAAGAATCCCTCACAGGCGTGTTTTTATTCTCATTTCCTTGAAGGCTGACTCATTTGCGTATGGATCGAGAAAACGCTGAGAAGCGGGTCAGAGATATGGAGGACCAGATGGCTGAGTTTCAAGATGAGCTGAGAAGAGAGAGCAGCAACAAGACGGTATCTCAGACATTTGGCCTCTCACACACACACACACACACACAAACACTGATGCACCGGGATCGTTTATCTCACCCCACTTTTTAAATAAACTACTGTGTAGCTTCTATTTTTTACACTCTTTTGAAAAATCCTTTACTCTGAAACAGGAAGTTGATGTTCATTTAAGACATTTTTATGAGCGAGTGGTCAGAGTTATCAGGTTAATGCTGTATTTCCCTTGCATGTGCAGGATCTGGTTTCTTGTCAGGCGCAGCTGATGGAAGTTTTGCAACTAAAAAAGAAGCTGGAGGAGACACTGCGACAGAGAGAGAGGGAGCTTACAGCTTTGAAGGGCGCTCTGAAGGAAGAGGTGGCATCACATGACAAAGAGATTGAGGCGCTGCGAGAGCAGTACAGTGCGGATATGGACAAGCTCCGTAGCAGCATGGAGCAGGTGTCTCAGGTGTGCACTCACAGTAGCAAACTTAGCATCACTTACAGTTGGCATGTAGAAAGATGGATAAATACTTTATTGATCCAGGAAATTCTATTCTGTCATCATTATCCTGCCACGCTAATGCACCGGGATAAAGAATAAAAGTTATGTAGGTACAAAACATTTTATATGTACAGCCATGTTAAAAATAAAGAAGAAAAATAAGTTAAAAAACTGAAATTGGTCAAACAGCCTGTAATTCTTAAGAAACAGCAGCAAGGAGGTTGTTTCATTCTTTCAGCTGCTTGGTTTAGGGGTCACCACATTGGATCATCTGCCTCCTTTTCTATCACACCAACCTTCCGCATGTCCTCCTTCACTACATCCACGAACCTTTTCTGTGGTCTTCTCTTTCCTCCTCCTGCCTGGTAGCTCCATCTTCAGCATCCTTTGTACCACTATATTCCTCCTCTGCACATAAGCAAACCATCTCAGCGTAGCCTCTCTTTGTCTGCTTGACCCGAGCGCTTCCATTAATGTACTCGTTTCTAATTTTGTCCATTCTGGTCACTCCTAATAAAAATCTCAATGTCAGTGCCACCGTCTCCAAACCATACATTAAAACAGATCTCACTATCTTGTAACCTTTTCCTTTCACTCTTACTGCTATCCGCTCCACCTTTCCAGCACTCTTTTTTTTCCTCTCTTGTGCACTGTCTGCTGCTTTGACCCCAGGTATTTAAACTCGTCTGCCTTCACTATATTTACTCCTCGCATATTCGCTGTTATACCTGCCTCTTTCTCATTCACACACATGTACTTTGTCTTGATTCCGCGAGCCTTCATTCCTCTTCTCCAGAGCATACCTCCACCTGCTCGCTACTCTTACTACAGATCAGTGTCGACTGCAAACATCACAGTCCCCAGTGATTTCTGGCTGACCTCATCTGTTAACCTGTCCACATCGCAAACAAGAATGGGCTCAATGCTGATCCCTGATGTAAACCCATCTGTCACTCCAGCCGTTCACCACTGTCTCGCTGTCCTCATACATGTCCTGCACAAGCCTCACATGCTTCTCTGCTACTCCTGACTCTTTGCTACTATCATATGCTCGCTCTCGATCCATAAGACACAGCTCCTTCTGACCTTCTCTATACTTCTTCACCAACACACAAACATCACATCTGTAGAGCTCTTTCTCAGTATGAAGCCATACTGCTGCTGCTTTATATTTCTAAAACAAGTTGAAGGATTTTAATACTGAAAATGGTTCATACAACAGAAAATGATTTAATTTCGATAGCCTTTTCAAGGACTGAGATGAAAGCTTTTCTGTGTGTTTGTGAAAGTGCAGCATTTGTTGAGTTTTACTTGAATATTTGAAAGGAAAAGCCATTCAAATGCAAAAAGAGAGATTTAACACACGCTACGAAAGAGAAATGACACAACAGGTGATCAGTTTTTCTGTCTCCTACTTAAGTCTCATGCAGGGATTGAAGCAGAGCGCCTGCGTGTAAATGCGTCAGTTCGCTCCCTGCAGCAGCAGCTGGAGGACTGTCGAGATGAGAGCAGCCACTGGATGGAGCAGTTTCATTCGACCAGAGACGAACTTCGAACAACTAAACAAGAGTGAGTCTTAATACATTCTGATGTAACAGTCGTATCATTCGCAGTGTTTAGTCATCATTGCTGACCTGACTTTGACATTTCCAGTGTTCACGTGGACATGGATTTTTGTCATCATCTTGTCATGTTTTCCTTTGCACTCTCTTTACTAATGTGTTTCCATTCTTTCTCTCTCATTCTACCTGGTAAATGTTTCTCACCCTCTCTGTCAGAGAGACACCCAGCCACCCTGAAACACAGTGAGAGTCGCAAACTAAACAGTGTTTGTTTAGCTTTACTGAGCTGTAGATGTGCTGAACTGTGCTAACAACTGTCCATAGTGTCAAGGCCATTCGCTCTCAATAAACGTATTTCATGATTTTATTTTTAGCCCAAATCCAAGTGTTTGTGTCTAAAACCAACAATCAAATATGGATCATATTTGTTCTAGTTCTACTTTTAATGTGTCTAGTTGTCTAGTCACAATTTGAACCTTAAAAAATTCTATTTTCCTGTTCTTCGTTGTGTTGATATAGTGGGCTGAGCTACTGTAAAACAGTGTCTAAGCATAAACCTTTAAACGGACGGTTAACTCCAAAATCAAATTTACATCTTTTGTCCATGTCCATTAGATACACCTTGCTAATAACAAATTAGCACTTTTGAATCCTTTGTAGCACAGATTGATCAAAGCGCTGAAACATTCCTCAGACATTTTGGTCCATGTCGACATGATAGCATCGCACAGTTGCTGCAGATTTGTCAGCTGTCCATCCGTGATGTGAATCTCCTGTTCTCCACATTCCAAAGGTGCTCTGTTGAATTGAGTTCTTGTAGCAGTGGAGGCCACACTATTACACCAGCAACCTAAGCCTTTGATACAAGGCAAGCTGGATCCATGCTTTTCGTGTTGGACCCCAACATTTGAATGTCACAGCAGAAATCGACACTTCTCAGATCAGGCATCCTCTTCTGTTGTCCATTTTTAGTGAGCCAGTGTGAATTTTAGCTTCAGTTTTCTGTTCTTCGCTGGCAGCAGAGGCGCCAGGTGTGGTCTTCTTTATACAATAGCCCGTCTACTTTAAGGATCAATATTTTGTGTGTTAGAGGCTCATCTCAGTTGTAATACGAGATTATGTGAGTTACTGCCCCCTTCCCACCAACCTAAGGAATTCTGGCTATTCTCCTCTAACCGCTGGCATCAGCAGGGCATTTTCTCTTTTTTTAGACCATTCTCTGTAAACCATAGAGACACAGAGTACGGAAAATCCTAATAGATCAGCAGTTTGTGAAATACTCAGACCAGTCCATTAGGCACGAATAACCATGCTACATTCAAAGTAACTTAAATCATCTTTCTTCCCCATTCTGATGCTGTTTCACCTTCAGTTTTGACCACGTCTAAAGCTGTGAGCCTAAATGCATTGAGTTGCAGCCATGTGACTGGATATTTGTGTTAATGAGTAGTTAAACGGGTCTACCTAGTAAACTAATAGAGTATATATCTATCTATTTTATTTGCTAATGTCTATGGAGAAATCATAACCATAAAACCTTTTTTTTTTAAACTCAGTCAGCAGTTTAATCTAAGAACTGGGGCGATCGTGGCTCAAGAGTTGGCAGTTCGTCTTGTAATCGGAAGGTTGCCAGTTCGAGCCCCGACTCGGACAGTCTCGGTCGTTGTGTCCTTGGGCAAGACACTTCACCTACCGCCTACTGGTGTTGGCCAGAGGGGCCGATGGCGCAATATGGCAGCCTCGCTTCTGTCAGTCTGCCCCAGGGCAGCTGTGGCTACAACTGTAGCTTGCCTCCACCAGTGTGTGAATGTGAGAGTGAATGAATAGTGGAATTGTAAAGCGCTTGAGGGTCTCGAAAAGCACTATATAAATGCAATCCATAATAAATATTTTCACTTTTCACGTGCACAATCTTTATTTATTAAAAAAAAAAAGCACTACAGAGGAAAAATGTGTAAATTAGATTTTGGCATAAACTGTCCATTTTAAGATGCTGAAGAGTGGTGTGGATGGCCTTATTTGTGTGTGTTTAGCAAAAACTATAATATAGACTTTTTTTCTTGTGAATTTATTTGACTGCTGTGTGGTAGCTGGAAATCAATTTATTGTGTCACTTAAAAATAATCTTTTAGCTCCATGAAAACAGCAAAGCAAATTCTGATACATCAGAATGATTAACGAATACAATCAAACTGCTCTTGATCAGATAATAAAACATTATTTAAAACAATTATATATGGATTGATTGGTTAAGATCAGATGCACGTGCACATTTCATAGACTCCTGCAGACCCGTCTGGAGAAGGAGGAATTTGAGGAAGAATTAAAGGAACTCCAAGACAAAATGACTTCCATGAAACAACAGACACCAGACCCCAGCCACACACAGACTCTCAGCCAGGTGCAGTAGACAAACGCTATACTTCATCTGATCACGGAGGCTTTGCCGAATGATCTGTTTAACAAAATGTTACATTTTTGTTTAGGAGCTCCAGCAGTGCAAAGCTGATTTGCAGAAGGGCAAGTCTGAGGTAGAGAAAATGAGGGTGGAGTTTGACAAGAAGGTCATGGAGGTCATCTCTTTGAAAAAATCTCACCAGAACCAAGAGGCTGAACTGAAGTATGAGATTGACAGGTTGAAGGGCCAGTTACAGAAGGCCAAGGAGGACTTTGCTAAAGCACAAGAGAAAAATAAACGGGTAGGTGTAATCTCCCAGCAAAAAAAATAATAATTTAAACTCCTGTTTTAATCATAAAAACTAGCCAGTTTGGTCGACACATTTCTCTGAATGTGGTAGTTTTGGTATTAAAATCATCTGTTTAAATGACTGTGGTTTATCCTCTGGTTTATCTTTTGTCTTCCTGCCTATAGCTGCCAGACCCAGCAACCATCTCAGAGCTAGAGCAGAAGCTTAATGAGGCCCAGGGTGAAGTTGCCCAGCTCAAAAAGAAGCTCTCATGGACTGAAGAGGAACTAGACACCAGTAAGGCACAGCTAAGCAGAGCTCACCTGGACATTAACTCGCTCCATGATGCCCAGCAGGAGCAGGAGGAGGCGACTGCTCGTCTAAAAGAGAAAATCTCGAGATTAGAGGTAAGGTTGCATCCCTTACAGCACCACCCAGCTTAGTGATGCCTGGGAAACTGTTCACATTAAGGCTTATTTGGATGTCCTCTGTGGTTTCCTCAGGCTCAGCTGCAAAGCAATGCTACAGAGAGCTCAGAGGCAGAGCTCGCACTCCACACTGAGGTTAGAGGCCTGAGATCTGAGCTCGATGAGGCTAAGAGGAAAGCCTCCAGGCTGAGCCAGGAGCACCGTGAACTCAGCCAGCATTTGGAGGATACAGAAAAGGACAAGGAGGCCCTCAAACAGACCATCAGCCAGCTCGAGGACACTAAACAACAGCAGGAGAGAGCTCTAGAGAAACTCAGCAAAGACGTAAGAAGGATGGATCATTTTTATACCTGTTCAAATGAAAAAAAGTCTATATCTTGTCCTCTCTGCTCACTGGAGGATACACAGCACAATTCATTCTGTTTTTGTTTTGTCCTGCCTGCCTCCGTCCTTCTGTCAGTATGACTCTCTAAACGTGTCCTTAAGAGAAGAAACGCAGGCTCTCAGGGTTCAACTGGAAGAACAGAAAGAGCGAGCACGCAAGGAAGTGCAGGAGGTGCAGCGTCACGAAAACGATGCTCACTCTGAGCTGGAAAAAAGCCAGATGAATAAAAGGAAACTGGAGGAAGAGGTGTGTGCCTGTGGTTTAAGGACTTGTGTTTTTAACCTTTTGACTGAGTTTCTTTTTTTTTTCATTGTATTCATGTATAGACAGGTAACGAGGAAAAAAAACTGTCTGATTAAGGCCCTGCATGGTGTATAATGATCCTTCATTTCAAGAGGAATCAACCCAAACTGTTACGGCACTATATCCTGTCTGAATAATAATCAAGGGTTTAATTCTACTTCCTCTAGCACATGCATGACATTTCTAAAAAATCTGATCGCTCTAACTAGATATCACGGCAGAAGAAGGAGCTGCTTCTTGCATGTGAGGAGAGAGACAACCACCAGCTGGATAAAGAGCTGCTCGCCAACAGGCTGCGCCACCTGGAGGGAGAGCTGGAGGCCAGCAAAAACAGCCACAATGAGAAAACCCGAGAGATTCGCATCCTGGAGGTAAGCGGCTCATCTGCTCCTCTCCTGGTTTGGGAGAATGAATCATTTGGGAGTGTAACCCATGGATACTGTGCTCACAGCTTTTAATACTTGTGCTCTGCATGCACTGACTCTGTGACAGTCTGCACATCTATTACATTTATAAATCAAGGGTAGCATAGCTATCAAAATATGATAAATGCTGATTATTTTAATAAACACAAGTAGTGTGATTTATTTATTAGTGTGTTTTTTTCCAGCGGTGTCTCCTCTGAGCAGCTTATTAAACTGATCTCTTCTTGTTTCTATCAGGACAAACTAAAGCGTTTGGAGGTGGAGGTGGAGGAGGAGAGAAGCAGTGTGGATATGCTGACTGATCGTGTGGCTCGCAGCAGAGACCAGATCGATCAGCTCCGCTCTGAGCTCATGCAGGAGAGATCCTCGAAGCAGGACCTGGAGCTGGACAAGAATGCAATGGAGAGACATGTATGTGCACATGCACCAAATTTGTGTTTGCTAAGTTAACCAAAGTATTGTTTAACTCTCATGTATTATCGATTTAATTACAAATAAAGCCTTTGGGTTTACATCCAACATGTCTATACTTTTTAACGTCATATTTGCTCATGTCTGTCTTTGCAGCTGAAGGAGCTGAGGAGTCGTGTGGTTGACATGGAGGGTCAGTCGCGTTCCTCTGTAGGAGTCTCCCAGCTGGAAAGCAAAATCCAGGAGCTGGAAGACCGTCTGCGGAGCGAAGAGAGGTGCAGTGAAAACAGCAACTACTGCACTCATGTTGATCTATATAGTGAAACTATTTATTTATTGCTGTGTTTGAGAATGTTTTTGTAGATTTTTGTATAGAAATGTAAAGAATGAGTCTGACATTCCTCTTACTCACAAAAGTGATTATTATGCATTGTTATTAGTGAGCCACCAGAGCACTGACGTTTATGCTTAATGTGCCTCAGCATTCAGCGACCCTGCTCTATAATTTTATGTAGTCTGCCACTTCATTCCTGTGGTTCCTAGATGCTTCCACTTTGCAGAAATGATGAAATGTCACAGACCATTGCAGTACCACACTCAGTTTCAGTGAGCTCATTTGAACAACTCATTTGTTCACAAAAGTTTGTAAAGGCAGACTGTATGGTTAGGTGCTTGAAATTACACCTGTGACAGAGAACATCTGATTTAAACGATTAGGAGATGTGGCTTTTGTCCAAATAGAGTATGCTACTGTTTTGTTCCAGATGGCATCACAGGTATTAATTGATGACGATCATGAGTTGTTGTTCAGGACAATCCTAAAATCTAGTAAATTAAACGTTTCATTAAATTGGTTTTGTAGGTTTTGTAGGTTTTCTAGGTCGTGCTCGTTTTTCTGTCAAGTGATTGAGTCACTGTTTCTAGTTGTAACATGTAACAGCAGTGAGTTGGTAAGCGGTTTTGCTCAGTAGCTGAGAAGTCTTGCTTTCTTTTTCTGACTTCAAGAGAGAAGAACACTGTGTTGGCAACACAACGTCGTTTGGAGAGGAAGCTAAAAGACCTCAATATGACACTGGATGAGGAAAGACAAACACACACTGAACAGAGAGACCAGGTATAAATATTTACCATGTGCTGAATGTAAATACAGAAATCCACTCACAGAAAGTGGAAAAATTGAAACGCATACTGGCAAACCATGCTTAAATGTCAACTGGTGTTGCAGCTTGCTCTGAGAGTGAAGGCTCTGAAGAGGCAGGTGGATGAAGGAGAGACAGAGCTGGAAAGGTTAGACGGAATGAGAAGAAAAGCTCAGAGAGACCTGGAGGAACAAATGGAGCTGAAAGAGGCTCTGCAGACCAGAGTCACAGCACTGGAGACTGAGCTTAAGTAAGCGCTTCCTTTTCCTGTCCCATTCCTCTTTTCTCTTCCAATTTGTTACTCAATGTGAGCTTCTGGTAACGATTATGCAAGGCTCTTCTTGGCAGCCAGATTATCACAGCTGTGTGTGTGTGTGTGTGTGTGTATGCGTGTGTGATATTAAGTGAGAGAGACACCATCTCCTCCTACTTGCGTCACAGAATGAAAAAAAACTGCATTCACATGATGTAATAATCAGTGAACTCACATTGTTTAGCTGTGACACATTGATACAGACACATGGTAAAGATTCACACAGCCTCCCTGAGGTGCAGCATTACACAGTCTGATGTGTGTAAAACATTCCAGCAATCAGCCACATGTGGATCGGCGATTTCATTAAACTAAAACGGTACATTACTCATATACCACAGGGGAAATTAAATTACAAACATCCTCTAACGAGTTCCAATGAATTGCATGTAGTTCTTTGGTTTTACCAGCAGAGGGCGGGGTATCCAACCACTTTAAGGATGATCAGACTCGTGCTCAGATGTTGATGTACACTCATCATGGACATGGACATTTTGGGCTTTTAAAGATTTCTTTGAATTGTTCTGTCTTCAATGGTGGATTGACTGTACAGCAAGCATCTTCAATGACTAATAAAAAACAAGAATTAGGTTTAAATTGACTTTGGTATTTGGTAAGGCCAAGGCCTATTAACACTCATTAGTGATCGTGGTTAACTACAGTTGATAGTTTCTCGTTGCTGGCATAAAAATTATTTTTTGACAGATCTCAGTGAAAATCTAAGAATGAGAATTATGGATTTAGGTCTCTTGGAGCCATTTCTAAACAATTGCAGATTCCAAGGTCAGGATTTCAACCAATCATAATGTAAGCACAAGTTATTCAGCTCTGTCACCAGTTTTCCAAGAAGACCCAAACGGTTTACCTCAGATGACACAAAGATTTTGTTATTTAACCACAATGACATGAGGTATGTTTGGATGATTAAAGGTGAAGCTTTCCAACGTAAAAACACTGTACAAGCTGTCAAGCATGTAAACACCTAGATGGTTTAAACTTGGACACAGTTGTTTGTTTTAACAGGACAATGATCCCAAACATAAATCAAAATAGTTTTTTGAAATGGATAAAAAAGACAAACATTAAGCTTCTGGAATGGCATTCCCAAAACCCTGACCTCAACCGTATTGAAAGATTTTTACACTATGCCTAAAGGCTGTGTGGATTCCTGATGAGTGTATGTAAACGTCCTGCCATGACTGTAGCTGTGTAGACAGTCTTTTTTTCCCTTATCAAACCTGACGGCAGCTGATTTTGTGAATGTGGTTACTGATAGTGATTATTATGTCTCACAGGAGGAAAACTCAGGCAGCAATACGCCCAGCTTTGGATTCATCAGCTCTCAGCTCAGACGATGACGACAGTCTTTACGATTCCTCCACCATCACCTCCATCCTCACAGAGAGCAACCTTCAGACCAGCTCCTGTTAAAGCAACGCTCTGAGAGCAGGTCGAAGGTGGGAAAATAAAACTCTGCCAAGACTATGGAGGAGAGTGTGCAGTTTAAAGGCTTGGAGTAAAGCCAAAAGGCACTACAGACAATGAGGCAGGGGAACCTGGGGAGGTAATGACTTTTTTTTTTTTTTTTTTGCATACCAGTATGAATTGAAGGAAACAAAACATCCTCAACATTTGAGGGAATTTCCTTCAGCATTCAATATACGCAGGTGTCCTCCAGGGTACAGTTGAAATCCCTCCACTTGATGCACATTGTACACCAGCAGACACTGGGGACTAGTCAAAAACCTCCGGCATACAAAAACTTATCACTAACCAAGTCGGTATGTTAACTGCATGAGAAGAAATACAATCTGAAACAAAACAAAAAACAAGCAGTTTATGATTTTCTTTTTTTTTTGTTTGTTTTTGGTACAAGTTCATCATGCCCTTTTCAGGGATGAAGCCTCTGGTCAAGCACTTAAAGCTGATCGTCTTGCCTTGAGTGAAATCCTCATCATTTCCTTATTTACGTGTTGGACTTTTTTCCTCTGCTGTTGTTCTACACAATGCAAAGAAATGACGTAGATTTTCTAACAAACGTGGACCAAATGTTGACACTGCGAGCATTAATTGTAGATACAAACAACCTCACATAAAAAAATCTTACGTTTTCTGAAAGTTAAATTACTAACACAACCTTATGTGGATTGCATTTTGTTGTTTCTGAATAAAAAGTGATTTTTTTCACTGAAAACAAAAATATTTAGTTTTTGTTTAAATTTTTAGCTATGGAATATGTCCGATACATTTGAGACATTTAATGACAGAATTCAACGTCAAATAATACACAGGGAAGCTGAATTGTACAATTATAACAAAATTGCCATCTTATATTTATTGTTTTGGGGAGAGACATAAATTCTGTTTGTGGTGTGATGGGAGAAATGGGAAGAATGTGTGAAAGTTCAGGTTAGACTTACCTGGTGAGTCTTTTCTGCATCTCAAGAGGATTCCTGGTTTTCCAGGATTTCCAGTGTTTTGGTTTTGTGGTCCATCCAGACAGGAAACAGTCTTTTCACTGAACAACTGTTCTGAATATGAAATGAAAAAGCGTTTTCACTTTTAGAGCAAAAGTAGTGGCCAAAATTTTCAATTAGTCAGAAGATTAAAGCTGCGCAGCTCCTGTGCATTCCCTTATATCAAACCAGTTAAACTTATGCTGTATCTACTTTGTATGTAATTATAATGCCTTGAAGTTGTTAAAGAATCATCTGTAATTCACTTGACAATGAGTTTTGTAAATGTATTTTTTTTTTTTTTAAATTTTGTAAACATTTTTGAAAAATCAGTTGAAGTTAAAATCACTTTTTTCCGTAGTGTAAAACTGTTTTCAGAGAAACTGGAAAATAGTAATGAATATGATTTATTAAATGCAGATAAACATGTTGAATCAAAAGATGCTGGTACGCTGTCATTGTTGGCTGGAAACATTTAAAGCTGTCTGTAATTAAGTTTGTTTGTTTTTTTGTATTGCAATAATTAAGCCACATTAAATCTATTAATTTAAAGAGGACAACAGCCCTACTTCACAGTGAAGGTTTTTACTTGATAGAATTTTGTACCCTAGCCTGCCTCTCTTTCTGTGTGTCTCTCATTGACTGAGACAGCAGGGTCCATATTGTCATGATGGCATCATAGTGTTGCTGCACAGCCATGAAGAGATTCTCCCGTTCCACCACATTCCAAAGGCGCTCTGTTGGTTTGGATTGAGATCTGGTGACAGTGGATGCTATTTGAATACAGTGAACTCATGTTCAAGAAAACAGTTTGAAATGATTTGAGTTTTGTGACATGATACGTTATCCTGCTGGAAGCAGCCATCAGAAGAGCACAGTGTGGTCATAAAAGTACGTACATGATGAAGAACAATATTCAGATACGCTCTAAATGATGCTCAGTTGGTACCAAGCGCTCAAAGTGTTCCAAAAAATATCCCCCACACCATTACACCAGCAGCAGCCTAAACTGTTGATACAAGGAAGGAATCTGTAACCGCAGACGTTAGCCTAAGGAGCTTGGAAAGAAAAGCAACTGGACGAATTTTTAAGTTTCTTGAAAATAACTTAAAGACGTCGAGTCGCTTTTCTTTCCAAGCTCCTTACATTACCATGACCTGGATGACAGAGCCTTCACAGACACCTAGACATTAACCCTCAGCTGCCACATATAACACAGAAATCTACAAACTAACATTTGTCACTTCTAATCTAAACCTGTTTGCAGTTGATAAATGCTCTCTGTATAGTATCACTTCCAAAGATACAATATCGCAAAGATTGCTCATGTTTGTTTTGGCAGCAGCACCAAACTTCTCAGGAATTAAAGGTGAGTTCCACGGAAGTCTGTTTCCTATTAGTGTTTGATAAGTGCGTATTTGGATCTGGCTATGATTTCTAAGCAGTTTTATTCCAGTCTGCTTCCAGTTCTTTTGGAGGAATGTTTTTTTTTTTTTTTAATGACATGTTGCCAGTGTGCACAGAAAACCACAGGTGTAATTAATAACTCTGATAACACAGTTTCTGTTTATTTCAGTTTACCTGCCCCAAGGCTCTAACACAGAGGCATGACTTACACTTCATTCATAAATGTTTTAACATAGCTGTACTTTTATTCTGTGGTAAAAAGTCTCCTGTGGCTGTCCTTAAATGCCCGTCTTTCCTTAAGTGAGTGAAGTAGCCTATACATCCTGCATGAACACTTGAGAGAATGACAGCAGATTCACACAGATTTTAGCTTGGCACTTTGTAGATTCAATAACAAACAGAACAACATCCATCTTCTGCCACTTATCCAGTTCAGAGTTGTCAGGAGGCTGGAGTCTGTCTGAGCTGTCATGGGGCGAGATCCAAAGTACACCCCTGATGTTCCGCTCTGTGGCAGAATAGAACAACAAGCTATAAATTGTTTTAAAACTGCACATTTTGCTTGTTGTAGAGGCCACAAATGAGTGTTGTTTTGACTCCGGGTGTCTCCTGTTGCATAACTGTTTCTGCTCATCACGCCTGTGATATCCGTCAAGCAGAGCAGAATCAACCACAGCTGCTGTGCTGATAAAAGATTTTATCAACACAGGCACACATCCATGTGATTACAGGGGTCAGTCAAATCTGGATGAATATTTTTCTTTCTTGTCTGTTAGATTTCAGCTTTCTGACTCAGCTCATACATTCTCCAACACCCCAGAACAAACTGACATGCTGGCACATTGATGAGGCCAGTTAGAGAACAAAAGATGAGGCAACAAGCAAACAAGACTTAGTAACATTAAACTGGAAGACACTTTTCTCAGTTAAATCTGACATTTCACAAAGCGACATCAGAAGAAGAGCAGAAATCAACCGTGCGTTGGGCTCCCGCGCTCTCAGTACACTGTTATCATCATGTTTTTACATTTCTGGCACAAACATGACAGTAACGCTCTAAGCCAAATCTGCCTCTAACTTTGTTTATTGTGTGACTGGAATCATTTTTTTTTAAAGAAACAGTTGCACGATTATTATCATCATCATAATTAAACATTACACTGTTAAAAGTGGACATTCACACAGCAAAGAGCATGAAAATCCCGAAACCAACCTGTGCAACACCCTGACAGACTTAAGACGAATTTAAAAACGTCTGTTTGTCGAAGCTCTAACTGTGTAAATAGGATTAGGGCGTGCAATGCAGGTTACTACAAATAGGCCAGTGTGTTTGAGCTGGCACCGTGAATCTCCCAGTGATGCCCAGTGATGGATGGTTTGTTGGTGTCAGAAGCACAACTGGGTGAAGCGTTCCAGGAATGTACCGAGTCAACGTGAAAACAAGTTCAAGGAAGCTTCTACAGAAGTGCAAATGAGTGAAATAATGAAAGGAGACAATCAGCAAACTCTCCTCACTATACTGGGAACAAATCTGTGGCTTTTGCTCTTTAAGACACAACATTTTATGACTTTAGGGTTTTTTTTGCTGCATTTTTAAAAAAGATATCAAAGTCAGCACCCTGGAGGGAACACTTCACCAACTCCCTGGGTTATTTATGTGTTTACATCCTTTTTGGCACATCGGCACACACAGACAGACTAAGTCTTGCTGAGTTTTTAACAAAGTTATTTTACCTCCCATGGAGTTATTGTGCGATTGATCTACAAAAGAGGTAAAATGCGCCTTTCCTTTCCTTCTCACTGGGAGTTGAACTTTAAAATATTTTCTTGGAACAAATTTATTGGCATGAAGTCACACCTTTAATGTTTGTACAATACCTGTTTTGCTAGACTAGAACATACTTTCCGTGGGTGGGATTGGGTTTCCATATGATTCCTGTTTTCCAGCACACAGCATTAAACCTGAGAGCTGATTTGCCAAAGAGCTGGGTGTGTTGGCTTTAGAAATCGTGGTGTGTTTGTTGTTACGTATGGCTCCTGTTGTTGAGAAACTGCCCTGCCGAAGGTGTGAAAATATTTCTGTCTGCCTTCAGGGGTTTCACATGTAGAAACACAATAAAAACACAAGCAGTGAAATTACCCACACACTGTGACTAATGTTTTCAGTTGTTCTGTTGTAATTGCAGTGCACAATTAATAAAAAAGATAAGGAGTGGAGCAAAGACTGTCATCATGCAGTGCTTTAAAAATAACTTTTCTTGTGTTCAACACTAAATGAGGGCTGTGTCCAGATTCTGATATCATGATTCCACTAAAGCGTGTTATGTAAGTTTTCTTTTTTTACAAGGAAACTGACAACAGCGCCCAAATTCAACTTTTCTAACTAACTGCTCAAACCCACCTCCCGTATTTCTGTTTGTTATAATTTAGTAGATGATTAGCTCGTGATTTTGCTCCCTAGAAGTAAACATAATAAAAAATAGTCACTCCATAGGGACTCATCCTTTTTATCTGTGTGTAAGGACATGACCTGTGCATCCTCAGTGGTAACCGCAGCCCTCAAGACAGGAAATGAGCCATTGTTTTCTGTAAGTTTCACTTTGATAATCTAAAGTATGTGACCACACTTATAGCGTCATTATTATTTTCATCAGTTTGTCAGCTCCTCTCTGCATTACACAGAAGTGCACTTTTAACCTAGTTATAGCAGGTCAGACAATGTTGTGTTCTTGTTCAGGTCACATGGTTAGATATCAATATTTTAAAGTCTCAATTTAGGAAAAACTTAATGCAGTCTTTTATATTTGAATTTTGGCTTAAACTCATTTTTTTAATGCCCCAGAACAATGTGTACAACTCAAGAAATGCGTAAAATGTCGACTTATTTTTAACTCTTTACACCTTGAAAGCCGACTGGGAATAATCTTCAAAACAACTGGATGTGCATCAGTAGTGAGTGTGATCTGTGCCTGTGCAGCTACCCTTGGAAAAAGCTGCAAACCACATCTTTATGGATATATACCAAGGTGCAAAAGAGGTTTATCAAACGTTGTCTATAAGTGGGAAAGAGTTAAAGGATGAGTGCATAAAGTAAAAAAAAAATCCTACAGTATTGGTGGAATTTCTGTTGAACCATATCAGACGTGCACACTGGCTCACCGGGAGTGAGATGAACAAATCCCAATAAGCTAGAAGTATCTAAGTTAAGAAACGCACACACGAACACAGAGGGGTTCCAGATTTGACATCAAGTATGTGAAAGATAAATACTGTATTTTATTTGAGTGTGATTTTCCTTCTCCCTCACCAAGTACATCCAGTAAGTATAAAATGAAGGTTGTTTTTTGGTCTTTTGTTATATTTGCATTTACCTTTTTTCTGTCACAGCGTTTGTTGAAACTGTTATCTGGTTATGTTTGGGCTTCAGCAGGGACACGTTCACAGAGCAGCACTTTTCCCGACTCACTTGTGTTAGCTCTTTTAAGGTAGCCAATGAGACATTTCCATTTAGTCGTCTACAAAGACTTTAGTCCAGACAGGCTTGTCAGATTCTTGAGGATCTGAAAACACAAAGCTCGTCTGGGCTATGTGCATATTTGAAGTTGGCACAACTTAAGACATACTCTTCCAAACAGATAAGAAGGACGACTGAATGCGACTAGCAGGAGTCTGACTCACTCTGTGATCTCAGTCTAATGCGTGCATGTATGAAAACATAGACTCTCATAACAGTCTGCTGTCTGATCTCTGGATCAGTGCGTCTGCATGCGACCAATGGCATGATGTAAACTCATAATCAGGACTAGGATTGTTGCTTGGTGTGTGCATTAGGTGTACACGTGCTGGTCTTCTAGTTTGTGGAGGAACTTCATTCCCAGTGATAAATCAACCATTAGTGAAAGCAACCACTCTGATATAAAGGTTACATTCTTGGTTAGTGACTGGTTACCCTGAAG
Organism: Haplochromis burtoni; assembly: GCF_018398535.1. Taxonomy (NCBI): domain Eukaryota; kingdom Metazoa; phylum Chordata; class Actinopteri; order Cichliformes; family Cichlidae; genus Haplochromis; species Haplochromis burtoni. The sequence continues at coordinate 265,478 of NW_024582565.1, read as the reverse complement.
TGATTACTTATTAAAAATGCAGGTCATTCCTGCTTTTGTGCTCCTGGTTTCTGCTCCTGGTTCGAATTCACTTAACATCATCCTTTTGTGTGTCACTCTGAGCTGTTGTTTGCTCCTAAACGCGGCTAAAGTCGTTATCCAATTTGAGGTCTGTGCAGAGCTGGATCAGCTGCTGCTGCATCAGCTACATGCCAGCAGAGGAACGTTCACTCTGTTACTCATTTGTTCTGTCACCTTTGTGCCTTCGGGGTGGCCTGTAGAAATATGCAGCCCAGGTCGTGCAACAGTAGGAATTCTGCAGGAACAATAAATGTTTTGTAAGCTTTGGATTGCGAGTTTTACATTACTGCTGAAAAAATCTGCCTGGCACCAACAAATTAATAAACACATAAAGAAAATGAAGAAGTAACCTTTTTGTCAAGCTTTTGGACGCGACTGATTTGTTTTGTGACTGGAGGACAGCTTATTGTGCTGTTTTATGTAAAGTCAACATTAAAGGGATTAAAGGGAACATTTTAATATTTCATGTGTTCTGTTTTGAAATGCTGTAAATCATTTTTAGGCTTTGAACTGAACTGTTAACTGTTATGTGAGGACATGTGGTTATGCTTTGCTGTCAAAGAATAAACAATTTCACAATTCAGTTAAAGTAAATCAGCCATTTACCTGGTAGTGAAAACAAGCTTAGCTTGGTATTGCAGTTGAGTGATATCGTGAATGAGCTGTGCTTTGCTGACCTCACAGGAATGGGTTTATATTTGGCCATATACGTTCATTTTCACCCCCAGTCCCTGGCACGCTGATGTCATTTACAGACAATAAGGGAAAGCCATGGATGCGGCCTGTGAAGGATATGACTGGCAACCGAAAAGCATAACTATAAAGGATATTAAACATCAAAACAGTAAAACCAATTCTTCAGATTCATACATGGAGTCAAAAACACATTAACACAATTACTAAAACATTCAGGCGATGGCAACACATTAAATAAGTAGCTTTGACATAAATAAGTAACACATGTTCACTGTGACAGCTTCTTTTCTCCTTTTAATTACACTCTGTTTTCTTTAGCTTTATTTGATTGTTTTACTTTTAGAGCAATCTTACTGCCTTATATTTTTGCTTTTTACATAGCAACTTGTAGTATTGCAGATTTTTTCTTACTGAGTACCTATTTTTCCCCATATTACCGCATTTTTTGAGATAATCTGCTTCTTTATTTTTTTTATACGTACTCCCCTTTAAGGCCAATACCTTGCTTTAAGTTTCGTCCCTTCTGATTGGCTGCCCTTTGTAAACAGAAGCTTTGAATGGCAGGTGGGTGGGGCCGGTGTGGCCACAGGTATTACTTGTATATTCTGAATATGGCCATCACCATAGTAACAGTGTGTATGCATTGCAGAAGATTAATTAGCCTGCTTCCACCTTGATATGTTTGCAGAGCAACCTGTTGTGGCTGGATGGGTTTCTACAGTATCTGGGATTTGTTAACATAGGGCAGATGTATTATATTAACAATTGTGTTTGCAGTTACATGTCGAATTTGGTGAGAAAAGTTCAACAACAACATCAATAATAATAAGAATAAATGCCTCAAATCACTGAACTCGGTCTTTTGTTTTCCATTGCTTTGTAATCTTAGGAGAGAGTCTTCTTAAACAGGCTCGGTCAGGAGTTCAAGCTCGCTCAATAATTCATTGAGCAGTGTGCTGACTGGACAGCAGTCAGTAGGTGTTGCCTTCCGCTGCTCAGCAAGGGGCCATCACATTCCTCTGTTTACTACTTTTTCATGGCTCTCTGAACATCGTGTGATAATCGGGATGTAACATTTCTAGAAGTCACTGTGCCAGAAGTTGTCATACCGGTGCTGACCCTCCCCTCTCAGCTATTCCCGATTCCCCTAGTTCCCTATTTGGCCGTTTCGGTCTCCTTGTGGGCGGGTCGCATGCTTTTGTGGCTCACTCCCACTGTGACGTGCAGAGAGAAGTAGCTCCCCACACACTTACCGGGCCGAGGACTGATAAAGTGACTGAGCTGCTGTGTGCGGTCAGCAGAGAGACACCGTGACGAAGCTTTGAATTCTTTATTTATTGTGTGTGGAGTATTTATTTCTGTGAGAGATGAACGGAGTGACGAGAAGTCTGTGCACCTTTGAGGACATCAGAAGTCAAGAATATGGGGTAAGTTACTTATACATTAGCTTACGTGGATTTCTGTGTCTTTGCGCGTTTGCTGTACTTAACTGAAGAAGGTCTAATCAATGGATGACCCAACCAGAAATAAATCAGGGTGGATAATTTCCTGTTCATTTATTGTAATTAATTTATTTACGTTATTTACTATTTCTTCAATTTTTCATTTTTTGTCTGTACTCTGCCCTCTGATTTTGTGGCTTCACCTGCTTTAAATGGTGCATTTACTGTCCCTGGCTTTGTTGCAATTAAGGTATTAACCCCTCTTACCCACAGAGACAAGGTGGCAGCTCAGTATTAATCCAAATAACATCTGTGTCTGTCACAAGTACCTTCTGGACACATCATTTAAAGGCTTACAGTTACAGAGAGTGAAGGCAGCTCAGGAACTAAAGGCTGTGCTTGTGCAGTATTTGTGCCACCTGCCCATGTGAAGGTTTGATCACCAGGAATAATCAGCTCACTATGTGTGTGCTTTGCTGCAAACCTGTAAAGAAAGTAGTCCTAAGCTATACTTTACATCCCTTGAATGGGCTTTATTTGCTTGCGTGACAGCAAAAGCATTAATCATTTACCTCACCTGAAAAAACAAACTGTTGACCTGCGCTGTGGTTTATGAGGTTGCGGGGCAACATGATACCCTCCACCTTCCACCTCAGCGCTCCCCTGCTGAGCTCATATCAAATCATATTACAGAAACGTGTAAAACTTTCAAGACACACACGTTCATATTTGTTTAAAAATAACCCGAAGGTCGTCTAAATTCTTAATTTAATTAGATATTGTCTGACTGAGCTCGACGGGAAGGCAAATTATTTTACTTACAATGAATCAGACCCTTTGATGTGTATGAATGTATTAAAGTTCTATTAAATTCATTATTTTTTTGTCCATTTGTGATGAAAATCTATGGTTGGCACAAAGTCCTGCACCATTTGGGGACCCACTGATCTAGATCTTCTGTTGTGTAACTACAAAGCAGACATAAACGTCAACGTGTACAAAGGCCACTTACACACAACTGCTTAACAGCTCTCAGGAATGTGTTATGGGGCAATATACGAAACTTTATGTTTGTCCAGTCTTTGTTTTATCTAATCATACATGACATTTGAACATGAGGCTGATAGCACATTTGCATCAGCTTCACAGAGAACATAAATTTATCTTTAACAAAGTCAAATTCAGCAGTCAAATAGTCAGCCACCTGCAGTATTTGCATCTGATATGGCTGTTCCTAGTTAAAAAAGCAGCCGAGGAACTTTCACCTCGGCGTACTGTAACGGCTGCAGGGTGCTGACAGATTAGTTAATGACACAGTTATCAGTGACACGTCTGTAAGGATACAAGAGGAGGAGGAATGTGCCTGATTTAGCACAGAGAGGCCTTCAGCAGCTCATTTGTTAAGTATGTTTTCGGGAACTGGGATCATGTGATAAAAATAAAATAGAAGGAACAAGAAGCACTGACTCTGAAACAAAGAGTGCTCTAAGGTTAGTACTAGTGACCAGAAATCCCAGGGTTTTTTAATCTATTGTTTGAAACTGTAGCGCTTTCTCTTTCCTGCACAGCAGGATTTATCAAGGTATTATTTTCAGCTCGGGCAATGTTTAGAAGTGATGTCACAATTGCATGTTGTTGAACACATTCCCAGCGTCTCTTCTCATCATCAGTCATCTTAGTCAGGAGAGTCTGACATCACCAGCTGGGAATGGGCCAGACATGACTTATTGGCACATTTGTGTTGAGACACGATTGCAATATGCCCGCAAACACCTTTTTTACCTGCCACACAGAGCAGAAAAATGACTGATTATAGGGATTCTAGTGTCCTCTGTCACTGTGAACTCTGATCCTGGACTGCTTGTTTATCATCACCTGTTCAGGTTCTCACATGGTGGCATTTCACGCAACAATCAGCTCCTCTGTCCTCTTTAAAATGGACTTAACCTAATTTAACCCATTAATTGGCGCAGCCTGCTGAGTCAGTGGGACAGTGACACCTTTTCACTGCCGCAGGAGCTACAGATGCATAAACTAGGGCTCAGCACTATAATTATCACCTAATCGTCCAGTAATGGTCTAAGATTAAATGATTAATTGAATAACAATCATCATAGCGTCTCAGCACAGTCCAAAATCCAAAAGTGGGTGTTTAATTTATTCTCTTATGTGACAAAGAAAAGCAGCCTCTCTGGAGGTTTGCAAGCACCAGGTTAGTCACATGAAGAAACCCTGAAACGATAAATAAGTTACCAGTTTAACTGTGCATCAGTCCTATTTTGATTAACTTTGATTCATCTCTGTGGTTTTGTGTAAAACTCCCTGTGCTTGCCAAAGCTGGGTGGAGCAGAATATAAAGGTGGTCATAAAATCCAGTTTCTATTACCGATAAGTTGGTGTTGAAGCTTTGAGCCGTAGTTTTGTTTACCTAATCTTTGATCACATAGTTCCCTGTGTTAGTGTTTGCTGTTCAGACAATCAGTTGTGTCAAGAGAGCATGTGATGCAGTAAGAGGTTTATTGGGTTACGCCTATTGAAATAAAGGTTTTCTATACAAATGTGTTTATATTCCCGTTTCCTTTATGCAAGAAAGACACTGAAACTCAATAACAGTGTGAACATTGTTACTAAACTACCTGACAGCACACAGGAAGCGCTGGCGGCCATGCTCGGATTGCACCTGTCGTTTTAAAGGCCGAGGTTTACGATGCAGTTGGACAAAAGATAAAGTGACACCTGTGCAGCGTGTGGGAAAGCAGTGCAAGAGAGGAGGAATGTCATTTAATTCAAAGACGTTTGTTCAAACACACACACATTAGAGGATGTTCCTTTTTGGGGAATGCAGGAAGTACACTTGTAGAGACAAGGGGATGCTTTACCATTAAAGGGCGCGATACCTGCTCCTACCTCTGTTCGGAAATATAAACTCTTTCCTCTTTAAGCGGGATTGATTTCTAAGGGACAAATCCAGAAACTCTGCATGTTTAACAGCAACATTCCTAAACTACTAGTCAACCCTCAGTTACAGCCTCCTGATGCCAAAGTCTGAGATGAAAAGCATCCTCGTATCCTTTCAGCCTTTCTGCCTGCAGGTACCCCGTGATCTTTTGTGTCCATTGTCGTGCACCCAGCTGTGTGGACTCTGTGCGTAAAGCTCAGTGTCATGTTTCTGCCATTATAAAGGCAGTGTGCACTTAACCTCGTATGTGTGTTTTTCTGCGTGTCAGTGGCCATGCGTGGGTCACTGTCTATAAGCTCATCCAACTGGTCCTTTTGTCCGTGTTCCCGGGAAGTGTAGTATTACAGGTTGTTGCTGAAGGTGGAAAGGAGCGCATTTTTGTGTGTCCACGGACATAAAAGAGCAAACCAGCAGAGAGACTGAATAGCTCAGAGCTGGGATTAGTGGACTCTTTGTTTGGCTGTCTGTGGAAGTCCAGAAAAGTCGTGTAATGATGGATTCCTTCTTAACAACTATCCCACTGTTCCCCTTTCGTCCTCCCCCAGTCATGCACCCTGTTAGAGCTTACAGACATTTGCAATCTGAGAGGAGAACGTGAAGAAAGAAAGGGGATTTTTTTTTTTTTTTTGCTTTCATTTCTCTGAGTTTTCTTCATTGTGGTTGGACCTCCACCAAGACTATTACTCTATTTCCTTTTTTACATTCATTTTCTATTATTATGTCTCCTGAACATCAGTCCCACACGTCTCGCTGTCTGTCTTTTCCCTTTCACTGCATCCTGAAAAGATAAACAGCTAATCTAGCCCTAGACCTTCTCTAAACACAAAGCTTTTCTTTTACAGCAGCTTTTTATGGTGGCATTACGCAACACGAGCGAGTTCATTTCCCCTCGTCTGGTCAGAATCGAGACGCACTCTGCACATGAGACAGAGTATCTGGACAGAAGCTGAGATTAGAAAGATTAGAATTGGTTATTTGTTTGTTTTTATTATCCATCATTGATACATTTTTTTTAAATGAGTTGCTTGGTAAGTGGCATTTCATCTACATTCAAAAATCACTTGAAGACAGGTGATTTTTGCATTTCATTTATCTACACTTCCTTATAATTACAGGGGAGAACAGGGAAGGTTTTGGCTGAAACTACCAAGCTGAAGATCATGAAGCTTGTTGGTAGGGAAAGACCCATTAAAGTGTCAATCCAGACAAAATGCCTTAAAAACTGGCATTGACCTTAGTGGAGGATGGGCTCACTGGGTTCTCTTCTAGTTGTTGACCAAAACAGAAACAGCTGTTGATAAAGGAAATCGCACACGAATGTTCATTCTAGCCGCACTTTCACCGAGTTGTATTAAAGGCTCAGAGAACAACATGCATCTATAACTGACAGTAGGGCGAAGTCCATCCGCAGATGAAGATCGTGCGACTTGATCGCTGTTCTGTAACGCCAATTAAACTGACATTTAGGCGAGATTGCTGTGACACCGCCTAAAGCAGTGTCTATGAAAGGAAAAGCAAGGTAACAAAATGTAGGTAGGGCTGTTGTGGTGCATGATGAGCACCGAAAGAACACAAAGGAATAAACTATTAACGTACAGGTGGCTAAACATGACCAGACGCTCCCACTCAAACGCACCAGAGAGCAGGCACACACAGATATGTTCATTTTGTTTACGATTTAACCAATTATCTGATTACATGTAATATATCACCAGTTAATCTGATTGGAAGTATTACTCGTTCATACATTAGTTTCTGTTTAGAGTTGTTTGGCGGTGACTTGAGGAGGACACAGTGAATACCCACGGGAAAATGAACAGAACAAGTTGTGTTGGCTGGAACGAGTTATATAATGTCTCCGACCTCCTCCCAAACATCCGCATACTTGCGTTAGCACAGACGCTGACTGGTCACTGTTTATTAGAGGCCGCCGTGTACTGGAAGACACACACGGAGTCCCGTCCTTGGGACTTTTATCCTGTGACTGAAAGAAAATATCTGTGCGTTTTGCTCGAGCGTTGATTCTGTGCATTGTTTTGCCTCCATCTTACTCCGCCCTCTTGTATTGTTAGTGTGCCAGACAGTTTATGGCTACTGTGAGGTTATGTTGCCATGGAAATATTCCGTCTTGCTTGACATTACATTTGCTGAGTACTTTCCCAGAAATCCAGCCACTGTCTCCAGTTGGCTGCGAGCATCTGGAGGGTTTCCGCCTAAGTCCCTCTGACGTCTGTAGCAATTGGTTTAAATCAAACAATCTGTCCCTGTGCAGCAGGGAGAAAACTTTTTCTTTCATTCTGATGCTCCTATAGCACACTTTCTTACTGGATACTCCCCCACCCCACTGTCCCTCCTTCTCTGTTTCACTCTTTGAGTATGACTCAGTCTCTCCTCCTCCTCTTTTTTTTTTTTTTTTTTTCCCCCTCTCCTCCTCAAAATAGTCCCCAATCAGCCTCTCCATCACATAACCGTCTCTTTGTGGCTTCACTTCATCAACCTCTTACTTTCGCTGCCTTTTTTAGGAGGGGTGTAGGCGGCTGCGGCTCACACTTCACGACCAGAACCAGGCGGCGGCTCGGAGCACAGAGCAGCACAGGGACAAGGTAAGCACGTCCTGTACCTGATAACTTCTGACCACCAGAAGGGAGAACAGAGCAGATCCTGGGCATTAGATCAGCAGCAGATGGAGCGTGTTTGGAGTTTAGAGTTTTAAAATACGAGTCTTTGATATTTGAATAGATTTGTCACCTATTAGACTAGACTGATAGAATTGATTTTAAAATGTTAACGGATGAGAAAAGAAGTGCTGAAGGTTTGTTCACCCCATTTTTGGATCTGAAGGTTCAGACAGTTGCTTAATCTTCTCTACGATCCTCAGTAATTAGCTCAGAACAGCTGCGCTTTCAAAAAAGGAAAAAGAAAAGACACCAGCCGCGTAAGAAGATGCCATCAGCTTTTCATTAGTGGGGTTCCCACACTCAGTGTCTCAAAACAACCATTGTTATACCAATACCAGTGGGACCACCAGCACAGTTGCATAACGTGTCTCCACCTTTATCTGCATGCCCCCCCCCCCTCTCTCACTCCCTCTCTGCGTTTTGGCCAGATGTTTATGGGTTAGTCTCCATAGTAATTAGTGCTCAAAGTCTGGCTCCTGATTGCAGAGGCTCTCGGTCTTTCACACCCACGCAGAAAGAAATTTTTCATTTTTGCCTGTTAACAGTTTAATTTGACCAAGCGTGCAGACGGTCCTGGCAAAAAGCTTTGTATTAATTATCAGTCAGATTCATTCCTGCCAGTTCTCACGAATCCTGTGTTGCAGCATTGATTGTAAATATGACCAAACCCTTTCTGGATCATCTGCATTTAGTTTGACATTTTATTTAGAAATTTATCACACCCATCTATTCACGCAAAAACCCAATTGTGAACTCCTCTTATGTCTGCTAATCTCTAGCCAATCGGACGAGCTTTTGCACTGGTGCAGCCAGCCAACGAGAGGACTGCTTTGACCTCTGAACCAGTCAAATCCACAGAGGAGCAGGTAGAAATCATCAAGGTAGGCTTCTTCGTATTTTCTTTGTTTTTTGTTTTTTTTTCTTCTGTTGGTTTTAAACCAGTATATACATTCATGTATGTCCTTGTTTCAGGTGTATCTAGAGGCCCGCAAAAAAGAGCAGCAGAAACACCAAGAGAGCCTGAAGATGCTGTCAGATGAAGTTTCACAGATACAGGAGGTCAGTGTCTGGACAGCATCTATCTGGCTGTTTCACTAACACACAAATGCACACAGTAACTCTACAGTCTGTCGTCCCTGTTTTATAACTTATGTAAGAATTTGCATCTTGTAAAATCATCCTCACTCATACGCCTCTTTTCTCTCGTGATTCCCTTCAGCTCCCGACTTTCCTGTGTTGGTTATTTGCTCAAGTAGAAAACATACATGTTCAGATAATATCTTAATTTATAACAATATCTTTTTTGTGTGTTTGTGTCACACAGGTGAGATACTGCCTGAAGACTCTGAGGGAGCAGATGGCAGCCAAAAACAAGGTAAGCCATTGTTAGCCTTGCATCCTGAGCTCTTGATGGCATTTCCTTTAGCTCTCCCCTCACTGTCTTTAACATTTTCCATCTGCACTTCCTCCTTTTATCTGTCCAGCCGCACACAAATGGGTGGAAGGTTGGAATCCCCTTCAGAAAGAGCACTTCATCCACTAAACCAGGAGCTAAAGATGACGGGCAGGTGAGCAAACACACGTATGCACATCATAGCTTCAGTCCTGTGGTGTCTTGTTTTTTTTTTTCCACGGGCTATCTGCGTCAGTTTGCGTTTTGTATAAGATTCCTGTAAAGCGATCACCTCCCGGAGGCTCACAGATAGAATGTGGTGTAAAGTTAAACAGCAAAGTCATCATGGGGGGAAAAAGAGGATTAAAATGGCAGACAAAAAGCAGCTACGTTTACAGCACCCCAGGGTGTAAGAAAATGCGCGGAAGAGCTGTTCCGGCACACTATGTACCGCTGCCTGCGTGTGTTATTGTTTTCAGGCCCCCTTCATTCCACGCATGCTTCATCCTCGCTGACTCTAAGCCAGACATCTTGTTGTGCGTGTCAGCAGTGTTTTGCAGACACACACAACAAAGAAGCTGACACTGTTGTGTTTGGTTTTTACTGTTTTTGCGCCACTTATAGCAACATTTGTGACTCACACGACACCTTACTCGTTCTAAGTGTGGGAGGCACAAATAGGAGGGAAACGCAGGTCATGTTCCAGCTGCGCCACTGACGCACGTGGACACGCCTGTTTTCTTTATAGCGGCAACACCCACAGAGCTCTTACGAGACTCGGCCATCATTGTATTGATTACATCATTCTAAAAACATCTGAGTACTATTAGGGTAATCCAGCGCTTTATTTTCTGTTAGGACGTGGATGACGAAGCAGAGAGAAGCAAGCTGAGAGAAGTCAGTAAGCGCTTATATGCACAGATGCAGGAAGCAGAAAAGAAACACCTGGAGGAGAAAGAGAGACTGCAGGTAACCTGCACTGGCTTTGCATTCATCGTGCATATTACATACAAAGTAAACACATACATATTTATATAATTTGCATGAAAGCGATATTTAGAACAAAACTTTTTGACCAATCCAGGCTGAAGGCAGCAGGCTTAGAGAGCATCTGAGTGACCAGGAGGAGAAGCTGAGGAGTACAGAAGAAGCCAATGAGAAGAAAGACCAGCGCATCGATGAGCTCCAGAGGCTGCTGGGAGGAATGGAGCAGGAGAGCGCCACGTTGCGGGAGGCCATCCGCAACCGTGAAGATGAACTGCGGGAACTGCGAAAGATCAGAGAGGAGGGCCACAAAGGGGCGGAAAGGTCAGCTAATAAGCACACACACACACACACACACACATATGTGTTAAACTCTCCACTTATCAATTATCTGTCAATAGCGTGTTCAATAGCGTGCTGTAACATACTGTGTGTGTTTTTAGGACTGAGCAGTTGGAGAAGGAGGTGGCCATACTCAAAGAAAAGATCCACCATCTGGATGACATGCTGAAAAGCCAACAGAGGAAAGTCAGACACATGATCGAGCAGGTGGGATGAGCATGTGTGGCTCTATAAAGCAAATACATTGTCTCCGTCTTCTTTGCGTAGGGATCGCTCACTGTCTGTCTCCATGTTTGCTCGTCTTTAGCTCCAGAACTCTCGCATGGTGATCCAGGAGCGGGACCGCGTGATCAAAGAGCTGGAGGAGAAAGTGGCATTTTTGGAGGCTGAGGTGAGGACAGCTTCTTCTGTAAGAAAATATGTCTGAGGAATTTAAATTGAAGGGTCAGGGTAAAACGTAGACCAGCCTCTGCAATTAGAGAGAAGACGAAAGGAGAAAAGCTGAAGCCAGTGTCTGTTCTGTGATTATAATTTGCACCCTTTGAAATCTCCCTGTGTTTGCAGAACCGAGAAATGCACGACCAGGTGGACTACTTTCTGGGAGGACAAAGGTCAAATTCCTACCTTTCATCAGAACGCAACGCCCAGATTGTCTACAGGTGACTTATTTTGCCAGCGCTCTTCCAATATATTACCTATAAACAACACATTTAGGTGCGTTAAATGCTTTTTTTTCCACCTAAAAAATAATTTATCCTCCTCTCATCACTACAGCAAACCAATCAAGCTGTCCACCTCATCCAACAAACCGCTTCCTTTCATCAAAGTCATCGAGATCAAGTCATGAACCAGCTGGGCAGATGAATTAATCAGTTACTGCTGAGAAGGGCTCAGAAGCACCAACTGCCTGTTCGATGTCGACTGAAGTGAACGGTTCCGATGTGCGTGCTGAACATCAGACCACAACTACCAAACCAAACAATATTGAAGGAAAAAAGGGGGTGGGAGGGGTTTATCAGCACACATACAAACACACACACACACACACACACACTTGCTTGTCTGCGCATATGCATAAAGAATGTCCGCTTTAATGTAGCTGCATTAGAGAGAGCGATGTGTGTCTAAGTTTACGTGTAGTACTGCAAACTGTATGCAAGTGTTTTTGCTTGCCCTGCTTTAAGTTTCTAATGATGATTAACTCAAAGAGCAGGAGGTAATAATTCCTAACAACATTATAAAATTCACATACAGCAATGCAGCGCCAATAAACTGTAGCTAACGCCACCGTCAGGACACACGATGTGAAGAATCATTAACACGTTTATCTGAATTGTGTCTTTGTCTTCGTTGCTGACTCCTCCGTGACTCCGCTCCCTTTCTGTGTGAGCGGTGTAATGCTTTAGAGTGTAAATACTGACTGTAGCCTCTATAAGGGCGACACCCTGTGATTATTTTTATGGGCTATTTATTTTTTTCTCTGAGCTGTTTGTAAGTAAATATATGGTTGTCAAGCCTCCAACGAAAAGTATGGCACTTTATGAAACTGTGAGGAGGAAAGAAAAATGAAGATGTTTGGGAAGTCAGACACGTGAGAGGCGTCCTTTTTCTTAATATTTCTTGTAAAGCATTTCAGTCACTGCGCAGACAGTCACCTTCTTGTTGTACATATCAATGTGATTTTGATGTTTTGATTTCTACCTAACAGCTTTTTCCTCTATATTTATTAATTTTAAATGAAATGCCTAGAGACATTGTTTAATAGAGAAGCTTTTGTACGAAGTACCTGTTAATCTGCTATCTGTGTTTGTTTTAGAATAAAATCACTGAAAATCAATGAGTTTCCTTTCAGTTCTTACGCAGAGAGCACAAGTGAAATAAGGTGACGCGGGCTCCTTCTGCTGGACGCTAGTTGCATTACAAAATGATATAATGATACACTTTATTAGGTACATCAACTACTCATTAACGCATACATTTAATTTAAATAATTTAGCAATGCAGTACATCTAGGCATGTGAATGCATGGTCAATACAACCTGATGAAATCCAATTGTTTATTCACGACAGCATAACTATTAGTTTTGTGTGTGCAGCCAACAAATCTGCAGCAATTGTGTGATACTATCATGTCAATATGGACGCCAGCACCTTGTGGAATTTATGCCACGAAGACTTTAAAGGGAGCAGAAGGGGAAAGAGGGTCTAACACAGTACAATCACGGTGTGCCTAATACAGCTAGTTTCAGCTGCTCCCTTTGCCACAAGGGGTCGCCACACTGGGTAGGTTTGCAAGTTTGATTTTGCAGTTTTTCTTGTCAAAGAAAATTCCCAATGACTCAAGAATCAACTGTATGTCACAGTTTTATTTGGATGGTAAATTGTATAGTAGGCACCACATAAAATAAATTATTCAGGCATTAAAATGCCTCCCTGGGAAACCATAAAAGCAGATGAAAATGAAACGCAGCTCTCATATCAGTATACCATTAAGAGTCAAGGAACAGAGTTCCCATAATGCAATACCCCACATTTAAAATACATCAATACACTGAAATACTGTTAATTCACATTGCACTGAGATAACTGATTTTTTTAAAAATGCACTTATTAATCACAGTTCCTGAAAACAAGTAGCACTATGGCTTCTGTAAAAAAAATGATCAAGACTTAAAAAAAACAAATCAACAAAACAAGTTGTCAAATTCACTGCAACAAAAGACAGCAAAGATGTACGTGTAAACATAAGTGACATCAACAGCAGATTTCTTTCTCACTATTAATGCTGGTTTTCTCTGAAAATGTAACTATTAACATTTTAAAACAGTTGGTTATTTTCAGCAAGTCTGCATAGGTGTTTACATTGTGCAATAAATACTGATTGTCTTATGCTGTTGCATAGCCTAATAGCTCTGGATTTGTTTTGGTCAAATCAAACCTACTTACTATAGTCGGTTAGAGTCATTCTACCCACACATATAGCACGCATACATGCAATAATACATACATGCAATAATATGCATAAGCTACACTTAGGTAAAGGGCACTGTAACAGTAATCTGATATGCACTACAGTGTAAACAAGGCAATACATGTTAGAGTATGAAGGCAGTGTTTTTGTCTTTTCACTCTGAGACTTCAGGCTCCGTAATCACTGGCAGCGCTGCCTTGTCCTTGACCTTCTGTTGGACGGGCTCATTTTCAGAGTGTACTGTCTAGAGTGTTGTAGTTGTCTTTGAAGTTCTTCAGCTCCAGGAAGTGTCTGGACCTCTTGCTGCGCTGCTGCATTGTAGATGAGAGGTAGGTGGGTTGGGTCGGAGAGGGAGAGGAGGTGCTTGCAGGTTCTGTGGTGCCGGTCAGGTCTCTGGCTGCAGACTGATGGTGCTGATTTAAAGTGCTGCTGCTCTGAGACTTCACTCTGAAACAATACAAGGAGAACCAATTGTTCCCGCTGCCTTATTAACATTCCATGCTGGGATTAAAGGAAAAGCTGTAAGGGAGCAGCGTGAGGATTGGCTGTGTTTTCTTACATGGAGGCCAGTTTTGTTAGGGCTTCCTGGTACTTCAAGAATTCTGCTTCACCAAAAGCCTGAAGATAAAAGCAGGAAAACATCAAGATCAGTGATTTATTACTGAAACCAGAATAAAATCTTTAAGTGCCCTAAAGATTTGTCAAATTTTTACTGCCGTGCTGGGCAATACGGAGAAAACTTAAATCATATGGATAATATAGCTTTATACCTTGGGCTACACAGTATGTTACAAAAAGCACTACTATTAAAGACCCCATACATTTTTTATTTCAGAAAAAGCACAAGAATTAGCAAACAAAATGACATCAAGTGCATCGGAACTACAACACAAACTGGGAGCCCACTGGAAGGTCAATATGGAACTGTTTGTTCATGTGATGATGATGATGATGATGATGATGATGATGATGATATACACTCACCAGGCAGTTTATTGGGTACATCCATTCAGCTACATGTCAACACAACTCTCATCATCAAATTACATGGCAGAAACTCTAATTATGTACCCACATGACTATCTGTAGTTTTTACAGAGAATCGTCTGAAAAAGAGAAAGTATCTAGAGAGCGGCAGTTCTCTGAGCAAATTATGTCAGAGGAGAACTCAAATAAGCTGTTGTTACAAGCCAAAGTATGCAGAGAAGCATCTCTGAAAGCAAAACACGTTGAACTGTCAAGCAGAAAACCGGATTGGGTCTCCCTGCTGTCAGCTAAGAACAGGAAACTGAGACTACAACTCCCACATGCTCATTAATATCGGAAAACAGAACATGAAATGTTGCCTGGTCTGCTAAGTCTCTGTTTGTCCTGTGACATTTGAATAGCAGGGTTAGAACGTGCTGTAATGGATGTGCAGCCAACAAATCTGCAGCAACTCTGTGATGCTATCGTGTCAAACTGGACCAAAGTCTCTGGGGAATGTTTCCAGCACCTTGTTGAATCTGAGCCATACAGAACTAATGAAGGCAGTTCTGAAGACAAAGGGGGTCCAACCTGGTACTTGAGTCAGTGAGTAAATAAGAGAGGACTGAGCTGTGGACCGTCTGAGAAAATGCTGACCTCTGCCCCATGACGAGCTTTATTGTAGCCATCTAGCACCGTGTCGATGACAGAGCTCTGGTTTTCTCTGAATATGCAGTGGGAATTTCGTAGCTGCAGAAGCCAGGTCCGAAATCTTTTTCCAGTAACAGCGGTGGACGTTCCTCCAAGTTCACGAAAAGGAAAATCTAATGACAAACAGTTGAAGATGTTGCTGTAGCAGTCAGGAGGATTTAATCTGGATTCATGGCAAAACAAAACAAACTGTAACAGAAAAGCTTACCGGCATCTCTGATGGCATCAAGTGCTTTCATTCTATACAAATAGTCACAGGAACCTGGAACATGTGCACACACACAGACTACTTAGTGCACAGGCATGGAAACTATTTATATGAATAGCTTCAGGAGTGGTGCGTGCTATGTGTGCGTTTGTTTGCTCCTCTTACCAGACTGTTCTCTCTGCATTAACCGGTCATCATCTGGAGACAGCAGACGAGGCTCAAAGTGGATTTTCTGGACCAGGTTCAGCTTGGCATCAATTTCTTGTCTCAGCTCCTGGAACAAAGACACAATTCTTCAGCACAAACAGAAAAAACATCAGAACACACTTGCATTATAATAGTGTGCGGTTAACCTTTGGTGCGTTGTGGCCAAGGGGTACATGTGGTCCTCTTCGAGACTTCATGGCAAGTCGCATAATTTGTCTTTTGACAAAGATGAACAGCAAGACAAAAATCTGAAAGAAAGTTAAATGTTAGATGGATGTCTGAGTTTCCCTTTTTTTAAAAACATTATTTCCATGGCCAAGCAGCTCCTGTAGGTGGCACTGTTGTAAATAAATGCAAGTCCTAGGGTTAAATGTGTCTTTGTTTCATTGTTTTGTTGTGTAGCGGCTAAAATGAGGGTAAATGGCAGCATATTCTTTAGAACTAAACAGAAATGAGACCGAAATATTTGGTTTGGACCAATATCGAGAATATCAATATCAAGAACCAGTTTTCTACAATAACCCGTTCTCGATTAATGACCCAGTAGTCCAACTCCTTGGAATTGTTAGTCTGCCTGCCTATCACTCCCTCTTACTCCCACTTGCACTTGTGCTGCAATCAGGTGATTTCATTTCATGTGTTTGAAGAGGACAATAATGGCACAGTCTGCAGCGTGGATATGGTTTGTACTGGTTTTTATCTTAACCTCTACATCAGTGACCTTCTACAAGTGGCTCATGTCAGTAATATGCAAATGTATGCAGATGATACTGTCACATATACACATGCAAAAACTGCAAAGCTTTTGGCGAGTAAATTGACAATTGCAATGCTCATGGAGGGGTTTGACAAGTCCTGTCTTACTCTTAATACAAGTAAGAATAAAGGAAGGTCTTTTCAGACCAGAAACTTTCACTAAGGGTTAGAAGATTGAAATTGTGAGTGAGTTTGAATATCTGGGTATGATTTAAATTTCAGTTTTAAGTCTAATATAAAGCAATTGATCAAAACTATTACATATAATCTGATAAAGCCTGAGGGACATTAGAGATATTTCTGGAACAATGCATCACATGGTAACATGTATGTTAATATTGTACATGGTGCCTTTTCAAATAAAATCGGTTAAAAAAAAAGACCTCTCAGGTCATCAGGTGCAGATCTTTTAAATGTTCCCAGAATTAGATCTAAGTGTGCTGAGAACATGAGGGTGCTTTCAGTTACTATCACGCTGTTCTTTGGAACAAGCTGCCTGCTGATCTGAGGTGAATGACATCCGTGCATACAGTCAACAACAGACACAAAATCTTTTTGTGTCTGTTGTGTGTGTGAGTGTGTGCATGCACATGTACATTAACTTGTATTTTACTTCATTGTAAACGTTTATTTTGCTGTTTTCACTGCCTTAAGACATCTTAAACCGACATATGTTTTTATGTTTAACTTAAACATGCTATATAAATTAAATTCCATCAACATGAGTCACGCCTGGGCCCTGCAGTATGCTCCATTGGTTAATTGTGGTTTTATAAATAAATTGTTTTGTTTGTTTTTTGTTGTCTTCATTTCTTTGCCACAGTCCCTGAGCCAGGTTGTGACACCTCCAAAGGGTAAATGTTGTCAGTCATCACTCTAAATCCTTAAATCACACAGTGTAGTGTCGACATTTTGTAAACATTACAATAATTATGAATGTTATTATGATTAATCGCCCAACTACAGGCACCAGAGGAGAAATTGGGCTGCAGTGATATTTATTAAACAGATTTTACACACTATTAGTACCTTTCAGTGGAGTACACCATAGTTGAGGGATCCAGGTGTTCAAACTTGTAATAACAGCTTTATTTGCGTTTAATAGCAGATTATCAAGTAGAAATGAGTCTTTGGATAAAGTATCAACCACTGCAAGCCTCTGATGAGGAATGAGGCACCTGTCCAAGCATCGCGATTACCTCTGTAACCCGGGACTGCGTTCATTGTTTCGGTTTGGATTAAACCAGCACAAACAATGTTAAACAAACTCACCAGACTGCCATAGGCCATCACAAGCACCACGTTAATTCTCGAAGGAAGCGAGTCGTTAAACATTTTGAAGATCTGCCGGTTTTCTTTTTACTTTGTTGTTATTTTAACTGAACTAACTGGATGAATGTCGATTCAAAGTGCGTCCTGTGCCCGGTACGTGTCTCATTTAAGAAGGCGTTTTCAAACCGCAAGCAGCCAACATTAAAGGAACAAAAGACAAAAACGGGGAAGTTGAGCGGACTAAAGTGCTTGTTGCTACATTTCGCTGCCTGATTTGTTGACTTCCGCGGTAGTCACGTGACCGGTACGGCCAGGGGTGACGTCAGGTCTGACGCTGCCCCTATTGTGTGTGCATGTATTTATTTATTTTAACTATATATTTACGGATGCTACTTTACTGCAATGACCGTATAACAGAGTCATTGCTTCACACATGTAAATAGGAGAAAAAACCGCCTAAGTTCTAGTTTTATAATAAAGGAAGTTCAGCAATGTGTTTCTATTTTTCTTCCTCAAAAACAAAAACTTATAAGACTGGATATTTAAAGTCTTTATTTTCATCTTCTCCCCTTTTTCTCTGTCCTCTCCTGTTTGAAAAAATACCCTCTTCTTTGTTACCTTCATTATTTCTTCACTAAAATTTACTTTTTTGAAAGGAACTCAATATCAGACAAATTATAAAAATAAAAATAAAAACTGAAATGCTTTGTCAATTCATGTCATCTCCATCTCCAGCTTTCAGCTTCTAGATTTTTCTCCTTCTTCATATTACATTTCTATCTTCCCTGACTCTAAACGTCATATGACCTACTTGTAAAATACACTGTCCTTTCCCACAATGCTTCTGCAACACACAGTCTGTCAGTCCTACACCCTAAAGAATGAATTTCAAGCACTAGTGTGTGCCTGTGTGAGCTGAACTGTTATTTGCATCCATCCTGCAGAGACAGTGGGTGCTATTATTCTGTCTGGAACAAGGGTGGGTGTCTGTGGAGTTGCATGGGGCTATTTACCCCTACTCACACACTTATCTTTGTCCTGAGAGGCACTATGCAAGCTACCAGCCCTCTGTCCGGAAGGCTGGTAATTGATTGGATCATTATGGTCCTAATTCTTATCCCAGGGTCTGTGTATGTAAGTTATTTATTTCAGCAGGCACACATAAACATCAAGACTTCTCTTATTTAGTTGTGCAGCAAGCTAGCGTGGTAACCACAGTTTCCTCTGTCTCAACGGAAGACAAGTAACAGTCACAGGTGCATGCAAAAAGGCGGCAGTAAGTAGATAGCCTCTTCATGAAAAACAAAACTGTAAGTAGCTGCATTTTTTAAAATTATTTTATACATTTATGTGTGCTTCCCTTTGTTTTAAAATTTGTAATAAAAAGGCTTTTTGTTCCCACAAACAGCTTGTTCTGTGAGAACAAAAATGATCAGCAATCGCAGATATTTTTCCCTTTAGTCAGCATTACAAACCCACTGACTCTCACCAAGTGTGTGTGTGGAGTGAAGCTCTGTTTTGTTGAACAGATGACATATGAGATGTGTTCTTATGGCAATATTTATCCCTGCTAGTATTCCTGGCTCTTTGTAATCTCTGGACCCAATTAAAGGTGCTCTGTTATTATGTATTTTGATACCTGCTCAGCCCAGATGATTGGACCCGGGTTTGCCTGAGGTGGGGTGACATTACGGGCCTTGTTTTAGGAAATGTCATGCTTGTACCGTTTCACACAATATCGAAACTGTATCTTATCTCCCTGAAGCTATAAAAGATGTTCATATCAAAAGATTAGTGGGGTGTGTGTTTAAACGTGGGTAAACGTGTGTGTGTGCATTCCCTATCGAGGCGTTTGAAGGGTGACACATTGAACCTCAGTCAGGAATGTTACCCTGTGAGAATAAGGAAAAGAGGGAGAGAACAACAATAGGAGGGGGAGGAGAGAGAAAGACAGAGAGACACAGGGAGGAAGAAAAGGAGAGAGGACAAACCAGTGTGGCAGGTTTGCGTCACTGTACACACTCTATCATGCAAAGCTGATGTAAAGAGAAGCAGACAAAGAGTGAGAGAAGGGCAGTCAGGAGCGAGGAGCTGATGTCATTACATGGCGATGTCTTCATTACGAATCCGAGTTAACACAATGACCCAGGACGAGTACAGAAAACACACTTAAAGGAGGTAAGATACCTTTTTTGTGAATATAGGAGCGGACTTTTAGTTGGCTAATTTGTAACTGTGTAATTGAGTAAATGTGTGTATTTTCATTTGATGTGAGGGTGCAATTGTTTCCTTCTTGCGATTCAAAGGGGAGTTTAAAGTGAATGACTATGTGTTGCCCTGCTTACGCAGATGGGGCAAAATATAACAGGTGTTTCTGTAAACTGACTCTCAGGCTCACCTGCACTGGAAAGCAACCTCCAGTGACTGTCTGGAAGTGCCATGCTTTAGCCTAAACTAAATCTACTCTTATGATATATAATTACAGGAAACCATCAGCTTGCAGAATTTATCCTTAATGACATTATAAATGATTAGATCTTCATTCAGACTTGATTAGCGATCAAAGATGGTTATCATTGTTTTCATTGGCTGTACACACAGATAACCATGATGAGTCATTACCCCTCAGTGATGTTATCTGCAGGCTGTATTTAATTCAAAGTAAATCTGTGTTCTTATGACCGTTCGATTTGAACAAGCTGCTGTCTCTCTTTGACCACGAGACTGATACGTGCTGCAGAGATTGGCACTTGATACATTGCTTTTGCTGAGTGGATTGCTGTTAGGTGAGTTTTACCAGTTTTTGGTTCAGGTTTAGCTGATGCTGACAGGTAACTTCAAGTATGTTGCCTATGTAAACATGGTGTCTCATACGTGTGTACAGCAGAGAACACTATCTGAGTCATACTGTTCGGTGAGTCAGGGAGAGGACAGCAAGAACATGTTGCAAAGTGAGCTTAGTGGCAGAGGTTTTTAAGTGAGTTGTTGTTTAGTTTTGATCTAATTTCTTAACATTTGTTAATGCTTTCTACCCGAATCAGTCTCCACATTTTATGTTTCCTGTCCTCTAACACTGTGAGATATTGTTGACCATTCCAAGTGGCCAAAGTGACCACAATCCACATCTCTACATTCCAGTCCAATCCATTCTGAGAATAAAATTTTGTGCATTTTTATGCTTGGCAGGCAATGGGAGCTGTTCAGTGAGGTCGAGCTGGGGAACTGGAGTCTCCTGTGGTCAAAACAAGAAGAAGAGCCAGTGGAGTCACCACTTCCAGGCCACAAACCAGAGCACAATTAGGAATATCAAACTACTGCACTGAGGATGTCTGTCTGTGGAAGAATCTAATGAGAGGATTGTAACTGTGACACTATTTGTTTTTTACACGCCCAAAACGCGAGCCTCCTAGATGAACCGCTTCCAGAGTGCAATCTAAAAGACAGTCGCTTGGACTCCCAGAAAATATCAAGTTCACTTTTCCGCTCTTTTTTTGGGATCTGGCATTTGACAGGAGGTCATTAACTTTGTTTACTCTCAGACAATGGACTCGTCTCTGCTGCCCGCTTCACAGAATGAGTATGGCAAGCAGAGGACAGGGGTGAAATTCACCGTCCGCTCAGCTAACTCTCCCACATACAGTCTCTCTCGCAGCTCAGGTGTCAGGAAACGGGAGGGCATAGGAGAAGTTGCAGAAAGAGAACGATATAGGAAACACACCAACACAAACGGTACAAATAAGGATGACGACACAGTCACTGGATGTGAAACCAGGACTAGGAGTGGCAGCAGTGTCAGCACAAACAGAACGATCCCAGAGTTTGGCACTGACAGAAGAGAAAACCCTGCATTTGAAAGCCAGGGAAGATCGGCGTGGAGGGGATCCAACCTTACAAGCAGAAGTAAGAGTTTAGATTTCAAAACAGGCGCTAGAAAACCTGATCCCAATACCATAGCTGACTTTTCTCAGCTGTCCAACAACAATAAGGGGGACACCAGTAAATATGCTGGAGCTTTGGAGGGAAGGAGGACACAAATTGAAGGCAGCGTCATGGACAGGATTTCATCACTACAGGCCTTTAATTCTGTGGGTGTAAGTAATCTTCAAGAGAGAAGCGATCTTTTGGAAAGGGGCAGTAGGGGTAAGACTCTCCCTACCAGGTTAAGATCCCTGTCTGGATCTAACTATAGTTACACAGAGACATCTGCTTCATTGGGGCCCAAAAGTGGCCAAAGTATAATGGAGCGGATAGAGAAACTCTTTGGACCTACTGGTTTTGGTAAAACGGATGACTACAAAAATAGGGATTCCTCTAATAACTCTGAATCATCAACAGAATCCCTCATTTCACAGCAGCAAAAGCCTCATGAGAAGACAGCAGGGGGCACCTTCCCTATGAGTTTCTTCTCGAAGGACAGCAATAGTGCGGTGAAAAGTGGACTTTCACTCTGGACACAAAAAGATGCCAATGCCTCAGGGTTTGAGACTTCATTTTCATCTGGGGCAAGCATAAGAGATAGCTCACCAGGAGGGTGGATGCAGGGAAGGTATTCAGAGGAAAGTGGAGTTAATTGGGGCAAGGGTTTTATGGAAACAGGTACAAGGTCCCTGGATAGAGCCAGGAGTAGGTCCAGTATAGCTGCACAGATTAGATCTGCAAGGGCAAACGCACAGCCAAAAACTTTGTTAGAAGAGACACCAGATTCTTTCAGAGAGTCATCTGAATTCAGAGACAAAAGCAAAGACGATAGCTCTGCAAACAATGGAGAGGAAAACAGAAAAACTAATGTGATACGTGGGATGTTGAGAGACAGGACTAGAAGTGTTGATGGACCAGATCAAATAACAGAATTGAAGGGTGGCAATGCTTATGAGGATGTATTTGAGACTAATCCACAGAAAACCAATGTGAAAACAGCAGAGAGAAAGAAGGCTCTGTCTGTCTCCTCAGCAGCCAGTGTTAGAAAGAAGATCAACCAGTTTGAGGCTCTGACACAGCGAACTCAGAGTTTTGCAACAGGCCAAGTCCAAATACCCAGACGTACCTTTTCTGTACCAGCACAAGCCAGCAGGGGACATGAAGGAGTGAAGAAGAGCGGGTCTGCAAAAGAAATAAATGAGCTAAGGAAAAAGTGGGCAGGACTCCAAGAAGAAGGGGAGGCACAAGATAAAAGTGAAGACAAAATGATGGGAACAGTAAACAAGGTTTGGCCTGACAGAAATTTATCAGTGGATGAAATTGGACTAAGAATAAAGAAGGAACAGACAGGACTAAATGACTTGGATCAGAAAAGAAAAATAGACTCTACTGACGATTTAAAATTTTCCGGACTCAAGACTACCCAAGAAATGCCTCACGAAAGTGACAGAGCTGTAAGTGGAAAGCTTGGCACAGACGAGATCGATTTCTCCAAAGCCTCAAGCCCTGAAGAGGCAAGTGAGAGAGACGTGACAGGCAGCAGTACACCAACCCCACTACCACCCTGTGACCCTTCACACAAGGAAAGGTCACACTCTGATATTACTTCACCAGTTAGTGATGATGAACAGACTCCAACAAACAGCCCTAGCTATTTACTGACTACTTCACCTGTGGCACAGCTGGGGGATGTCACTCCCACTGCCGACAGTGACAACAAAGGCCCTCCCGTCTTCACATGTCCAGCAAAAGATCCAGACTCTTCTCCTCGCGCTCTTCCCACATCTTCTAACAACAACCTTCAAGATGTCGTCTCCCCAGACATCCAAACAACACCCCAGAAAGGCAAGAAACGGTTATTGGACCTGAATGCTTGGATAGCTGGTTTGAACCCAGATTTGAAAGTCTTTAGTGATGATGAGGATGTTGATGATGATGAAAGCACCCAAAAAGATGATGATTCAAACTATGATTCAGACTCAGGGGAGTCCTCAGTTACCATCACCAGCAATATGAGTCAGTCAGATCGCAGGAGCTTCTCTGTCACGTGCGTACCGTGCTTGTTCATTTCTGGTTTAATGGAGTTGCTCATTGAAGCAGATAATTAGTTTTACCCCTAAAACATTTTATTTTCCTTCTTGTAGTCTTTCGGACCTGTGCAACTTTGCTGGAGCTGACTACGATTCAGAGAATGACAGCGATGACTGGCAGTCAACAAACCGGCGTACCGCTTCAATGAGCTCAGATATGTCAGCGTTTTCCTGTGTGTCTGTGATGCCCGCTGAGGAGCTCGACAAGCTTGTAGAGGAAGTGAGGAACCTGGGGGACGATGCCCTGCAGGTAAAAACAGCATGAAGTTAAAACCTTTCGAAAGGTTTCAATGATCAGTTGTTTGATATTTTTGCGGCTGTGGTTGCGGTGGTCAGTTCACTGGTCCAGTAACCTCCATCTAGATAAGGCTTTCCCTAGGCACTTTACATGTAATGTTAATATTGCTACAGCTGTTGCAGCTGACCAGGTCATGTACCGACTGAATTGAGTTTAAAAAGGACAAAAAATGTTCAACTCTGAGCACCTGAGGCCCAATATACCAAGAACATTTTGTGTATTTTGACATCCTTTTGTTTCCCTCAGGACTATGATGATGTGCAGGTAGTGGTTCTCCATAAAGATGTGGGAGTCGGACTAGGCTTCAGTTTGGCAGGAGGCGTGGACCAAAACAAGCCCATCACTGTGAGAAAATTCTACTTCCTGCTTCGACTTGGCAAATATTCAAATGTGTGTCTGCAGTATTTTTAGGTTTTTTCTTCTTCTTTTCTTTTGTCCTCTGCTCAGGTTCACAAAGTATTTCACTCAGGTGTTGCAGCCAAGCAAGGCTCTATAAAGGAAGGTGACCAGGTTTTATCCATCAATGGCACAGCACTATCTGGGAGTGTCCACTGGGAAGCCTTGAGGGTTTTAAGAAGGGCAAAGGCGAAGGATATGGTAGTTGTGGTAGTGAGGAGGGGGGACATCATAGACAGCTCTAAGAAAGGAGAAGAGGGAAATAGTCGGGGACAAACACCGGAACAGTATGAGACAGGTCAGTATTAGAGGTAATGCTCTAACAAAGATCTGATAATGACGTTCCTAATCTTGAACTGAAAATGAGATTTATTTGTGTTTTCCCCTCCTCTTAGGTCAAACAGTGTCTGTGCAACTGCAGAAAAACAGCCGGGATCTGGGCTTCAGTCTGGAGGGAGGTGAAGGCTCCAGTCTGGGGAACAGACCACTCACCGTCCAGAAAATCTTCCAAGGTAAAAACCAAACCTCTGCCCAAAGTCATGCATGAAACTCTGCCCCAAGTCATGCATGTTAGGGTTATTGGCCTTCAAAAATTGATCATAGGTAATGATAGTTATCACTCTCTGTGTGTTAGACTGACTGGCAACCTGTGCAGGGTCTACCCCATCTCTTGCCTTGTGACAGGAGGGAGAAGGTCCAACTCCAGCAGAAGAAAAGCACTCGCAATAGAGCATGACCATATATAGGGTTATATTGTTACACAATTTGACTGTTAAAACTTTGGCTGTTCATATTAGAATTAACTAACTAATTTACTGAATTGTCATGTATTTTGTATTTAAAGTCAAAATAATATTTTTTTTTACCTTGGCATTAGTGTAAGAAATGCAGTATTTCCTCTTGACATGAGTGGTAGAATAAATACAACAAATGAAAACAATGCAGAAATACCTTAAAGTTATACAGTAAATGGCCTGTATTTATATAGCGCTTTACTAGTCCCTAAGGACCCCAAAGCGCTTTACACATCCAGTCATTCACCCATTCACACACTGGTGATGGCAGCTACATTGTAGCCACAGCCACCCTGGGGCGCACTGACAGAGGCGAGGCTGCCAGACACTGGCGCCACCAGTAGGCAACGGGTGAAGTGTCTTGCCCAAGGACACAACGACCGAGACTGTCTAAGCCGGGCTCGAACTAGCAACCTTCCGATTACAAGACGAACTCCCAACTCTTGAGCCATTTGAGTCTTGAGTCACTCTTGGTGATCTGATGTGGTGTATTATTTCTTCATAACTAAAGAAAACAGCATCATAAAGAACCATCTAAGATTCAGTCCTAAATATTATATGTTTACTATATGAACCTTTATGGCAGCATAAAGTTAAAATTTGACATTAATGTAGATTTTCGGCTATTTATTTAATTCAATTCGTTTTTATTTATATACGGCCAAATCACAATAACACTCATCTTAAGATCCTTGTTATACATTGTAAGTTAAACATTTTACAATAATACAGAGAAACAGATAGCAGATGACCTTCTATGAGCAAGTACTTGGGGACAGCCGGAAAGAAAAACTTCCTTTTAACAGGAAGAAACCTCCAGCAGAACAGGTGTCAGGGAGAGGCAGATATCTGCCTGGTTGGGGATGATGGGAGGGAGAATGTTCCCATTCAGAGAAACCATTATTGATTACTTGTTTTCCCTCTTTCCACCCTCAGGAGGTCCTGTTGACATGGTATATCCCGGTGATGAGGTCCTAGAAGTCCAAGGGACAAGCGTGGTGGGGATGAGGCGCTTAGAAGCCTGGACTTTGATCAGAGCACTTCCTCCTGGGCCTGTGGATGTGGTGCTACGTCGCTCCCATAAGCATCCAGAAACATGAAGATTAAGGAAGCAGTTTACTCCTTGTAAGATTAAGGGGATGGACCAAAAACATAAACGCTATCTATGAGAGGCTGTATCTCCTTCAGTGGGGAAGAACTTGAAATCTGGACATGATATAGTTAAAAATGTGTTTATGTACAGGCAGTATAATAACTATAATATCCTAAAGAAAAAGAAAAATAAGCTTGGAGACCAGGTCAAGGGTGTATATTTTTCTTACATGCTCTTTTTTAACAGGATTACATCTACCTCAAGGCCTGGCAAACCTTTTTATCAGCCGAATCATTGAGTAATTGTGGCTCCTACATGCATCAAATCAACCAACATTTGTAACAGATAGATTGATCAGTTCAAAACAGATCATTTGGTACCTGTAAGTGAAAAACTATGTTGTACTATACTGTTAATAGTTAATAACTTTTCCATTGAGACTTTATATTTGTTTTTAATAAAAGCTAACAAATTGATGTTTGTTATTCTTACAACCAGCAGAGGGAGTAATTCGTCTTCATTTAGATCGGGGTTAAAGGTATCTTTCCTTTTAAACATTAATAAAAGTGAACACATGATAATACCTAATCCCTATGTGACTTTTACAGCCTTCCATCACAAAGTCAAGGTTTCTGTTTTGGAGAGATTTCTCAGATAATTTGATAAGAAAAAGTTAACACAATAATCTCTCATGGCAGTTATATGTTTTATATCGTATCAAATCCTCATCCCATGTTACTGCCTTGATCACTCTGGATATTATCAGCAGTAATACAGCTAATATTTAGCTTACATAATCTTCTGAGAGTCCAGAGTTCAGTGACACAGGTTACAGTGACATGCATCGCAGCGATGATGAGAGGGGCTTCTATCGTCAGCAATTTGTGCTTTTATTGTGGAAATCCGTGATAGACTAATTTAATAGATTTGACAATCCATTACCAATCCTGCTAAATAACCATTTGACATATTTTGGAGACCGATTGTTCAAAACAAATAAATAAATAAAAATTATTTAGCCGTCATTTCATGCTAACTGATAATGTTCCCTTTAACGATACTTGGTTTTCTTGTATATCAACACACTTAGAAACTTGCTTTAGCTGCATGTAAACACGAAGCTTTCTTCTCCAAAAGAATATTCCTCATTACTTTACGTTCGTGCACAAAGCATATTTATATTTTTTGTTTGTTTTTGATTTTTATGGTATTTCTAAAGGTTAAAAGCCAAATTAAAGCAGTGCTTCAGTACACCTACACAGAAGCGACTTTTATCTGCTCCCTTATTCACGTGGAGTCGCCACAGCGGGCAGCTTCGCTTAATTTGGTCGCTTTATTCAGGTTGGATGCCTTTTTACCAACCCCCTAAAAGAGTCGAGCCTCGAGGAGCTTTCCTTTGTTGGGGAAATGCGTAAAACACTATCACACACACACACACACACACACACACACACACACACACACACACACACACACTTTGTCATAAAACTATCTCGGCGGCTTCTTCCGAGTAGTCAACAGGTATCTGTATTAAGTAATATCTCTTGGCTTTATGGTGTCTGTTTATGTATCAGTCTTTACTAGCTGGGCCAATTACGCTCACTGCGCTGGCCAATCGTGAGGTGAGACGACCGAGTAAACGAGTAGTGTTTGTCCAGCTGTGAATAGAGAGCTGTAAGTAGAGGGTAGGGGGGCGGTGGGATACAGTGACAGAAGCACTCAGTTGCCACTGTGCTCAGCGGGGTGAGATAAGTGGAGGCCTTTCATTTCACTCCGGCTATGTTGAAGCTACGTGCAAGGAGGGTGAGGTGTCCCCTCGTGCGAGAGTGCATGGCCGAATTTTTGGGAACTTTCGTCTTAATGGTGAGTGACTTTGAGTTGGATTTTAATTTTCAAAATCAAAAGGAGAAAATGAATCAATCAAACGGGTTTTTAAAAAAAAAAAAAAAATCAAAGCTGGAAAACAGCTTAGAGAAAGAAGAGTTGAAATGTGTATATGCATATCCCAAACCCTGGACAATTTTTCCAGATCCAGTCTAAGAATTATCCTTTAATTTTTCAGGTTTATTATTTTTTAATTTTCTAAATGTATGCGTAAAACGTGTAAGTAGCTTGAGTTTGATTTTATACCCTCACATTGACTGAATGTTTACGGAATCAAACAACTCTGGAAAAAATGAAACTACATAATAGCATCAGATTAAAATATTTTTTTGCCACTGTATCGGATGATCTGGGTTATTTTGCAGGCACAGGACCTGAGCACCTACAGTCATTGAGTAGATCACAAGGTCCTGTGTATACCAAAGTATTCTAGAGTCAAATGTGAGGCCACCTGCTCAACAGTTCAAGCAAAAGGGCAATGATCCCAGCACAGCAGCAAATCTACAGCAGAATGACTGAAAATCAAAATGATCAACATGCTGCAATTTCAAGTCAAAGTGCAGACCTCAAGCTGCATGTTGCGAGACCTTAAGAGAGCTGTGCATAAAAAATACCCACAAATCACAATGAGCTGAAGCAATATTTTAAAGGCTGGGGGAAAAAATCCTCCACAATGATGTGGGAGACTCATAAACTGATGACTAATAGTCATGGAAAATTATTACTTCAAGTTATTGCTGATAAAGCTGGCTCACAAGCTACTGAAAGACTGGGAGCTTTCAGTTTTACACAGTACTGCAGAACCTATTCTGTGAAAACT
Source organism: Haplochromis burtoni (assembly GCF_018398535.1). Classification (NCBI taxonomy): domain Eukaryota; kingdom Metazoa; phylum Chordata; class Actinopteri; order Cichliformes; family Cichlidae; genus Haplochromis; species Haplochromis burtoni. The sequence continues at coordinate 236,540 of NW_024582565.1, read as the reverse complement.
TGTCACATGACTTTACATCTATCACTAAAACTAAGGCTGAAGCCAGGTGAATGTAATTTTCTTAAAAATAAAATAAAAAATTGCTTCCTAGAATGGGATTTATAAGGTGTTCTCAGTCTTATCTCTCTCAAGCATGTTTGTTTTCTGTAGGAATCAAAGTCAGCTCTGCAAGACATAAATGAACTAATCTGAAAAATGCAGGCGTATGAAGTTAGATACATAAATTGATGTAATGCATTTAAAGAAAGCACAATCCATATGAGTTGAAATTGAAACCCTTAATTGTGCCACATGTCTAAAACAGCTTTCACCTGACTGCAGAATCTCTACTGAGATTTTTTTGGGAACTTTGCCTGGAGTTAGAACAGATTACAATAATTTATGCTTGTATATCAAATATTAAAAAGATTAAAATTAAGAAAAAGATCAAAAAAATATTAAAAAGAAGTTATATTTGCAGCTCACGTAATTATCTACATAAATCTTCTCATCTGTGGTGAGATCACAATGTAACAGCCATACTGTCCCTTACATAGTCATTCAGATAACACGGGTCATTACAAAGTCTAAAGAGGAGGGCATTAAATTACACTTTAACAAGAACAAATTTGTCTCTGTTTATCAATTAGTTAGTCAAGAAAGATATACTGAAATTTGCTCATGTGCTTTCCTCTACGTCTATTTAAGTTAGCTTTGATGTCGGGATTTTTAGCTGTGGAAAATCTCGTTTCTTTGTTCACCTGAGTTTTGCAGTAACTTCTGACTTCTCATGCACCTTCCACCTTCTCTGTCCTCTTTATCTGCAACAAAGCTCTTTGGCTGTGCTGCTGCTGCACAAGTAAAAACCAGCAATGAGACTAAAGGCCAGTTTCTATCTGGCAACATGGCCTTCTCTGTGGGAGTTATGTCAGCCATGTATCTCACCAAGGGCATCTCAGGTAAGAATTTAAAGATATCCATAATGGGCACTAACTTTTTTTTGTTTTTTTTTACATAGTATTACATTTAAACTCATTACAATATGCTCTGCACAGTCTAAAATCCCTCAGGTAATTATGACTTTTATTGCAGTTATTAAATGAGTACACAAAATTTATCACCAGAGCTCTTTACAAATAAGATAATAGATAATAATAAATTATCTACTTTCTTTTGCAAAGTGTTTGCTTTGGCTCATACCTATGACAATCCACTGTTATATGATAACACAGATAATCAGAGACACGATCACCTGCCAGTGTGTCTAATTACCTTCATTTTTAACTTTCACCTTCCTGTATCCTTCTCCAAATATGTACCCTACATCCCTGCAGGTGCCCATCTGAACCCAGCGGTGACCCTGAGTTTCTGTGTTTTGGGGAAGGTGTCCTGGTCGAGGCTCGTGCCCTATTCCCTCTCCCAGGTGGTGGGGGCTTTCGTGGCGTCGGGGGTTGTCTATCTTGTCTACTATGGTTTGTCTTTTTAATTTTTGTGACATATAAATAAAAAAATTAGTTTGTTTTGTTTCCTGCAACACCTCTGTTTCGGTCGCAGATGCCTTAATGACTTTTAGTGGAGGAGTGTTGACTGTGTACGGCAGGAATGAGACTGCCTCGATATTTGCCACATACCCCTCTGACTACCTTTCTGTGGGCAGAAGTTTCTTTGACCAAGTGAGTATAATTATTAACAGGATTGGATCTTTTAGCAGCTGCTCCCGTACACAACGTAATGAGTTGACATTTCATTAGGTAGTGGGCACCGGCATGTTGCTGTTGTGTATCCTGGGTTTGGAGGAAAAGAGGAACACCCCGGCTCCCTCTGAGCTGGTTCCTGTTGTAGTGGCAGCTGTCGTTCTGGGGATCTCCATTTCAATGTCGGCTAACTGTGGTGCTGCCATAAATCCTGCTCGGGACCTGGGGCCTCGCCTCTTTACCCTAGCTGCAGGCTGGGGGACTGAGGTCTTCACGTAAGTATCTTCTCTGCTTAAGTTATTGGTTTTATTGAAACTTTGTTTATGTCTTAATTTCACAAAAGTATGTCAAAGATTGTTGGACAATGGAAGAGTTATCCTGAGGGTTTTTCCATGAAAAAGCTGTTTTCTCTTTATAATCTTATGATCATGTGAGACGTGAGGTTCCACAAATGCTCAGTGCACAGTGTCTTAAACACTTAAAGCTGCGTTTTAACACTATGGGCAGAAAAACAGCAAAACAGGCCAAGAGAAACACAAATTTAAAATAAGATCAACATGTAAGGCTTTTATTAAACAGACAAAGAGGAATTCATCTCATCTGAGTTGAGTTTATAGCTTCTTGATTAATTATTATCAGGCCTTTCAGCTTATTGTTCAGCTGTATCCGAAATAACAGATTGTTTTTGTTACTGATCGCAGTAACGCGATTACCCTTTCAAGTAACGAGTAAAGGAAGGGATTACTATTGCAAAAAAGGAATTAGATTACTGTTACTTTCCCATAAGCACACTGCGTTACTAGACCGTGATATTTATTTATTTATTTATTTATTTATTTTCCGAGAGTGTCTCATGACAATGATGTAAGCGAGTGCGATGTTCGTGGTAACGGACGTGTGCAGATCAATGATCAACCAGGGATAATATATAGAGGGTGGAAGCACTGACATTACTTTGAGTTTGATTACGTAAAAAGTGACAAAAACATTAGCGTACGCTGTATGATGTGTGGGAAGAAAACTTCTTTTTACAGCGAAAAAAACCCCTAAACTTCTGAGCAAGTACCCTAGCACGCTGCCACGGGAATGTGAAATTCACAGAGAAATCCCCGGATCCTCCCACTGGCATGACCGCTACGGCACCGGCAAACCCCCGCCTGCTCCGCTCCTGCTAAACAGGTTAAAATAGATTTAAGAGCAACAGGACGACGGAGTCTTTGATTTTATTTATTTTCTGCTATGTTTTACTTACATCTCTTTGAAAGAGTGAGTGTAAACACAAAAAATAGTTTTATTTATATGTTGGAATATGCAGAAAATAGGTTTAAATGTTAAACAAATTTCTTCAAGTCAAAGACTGTTGCATATAATTTATTTTTTGCTAGATGCAATGTGCATAAAGTTAAAAGATTAAAACAATTTTTATAAAGAGACTTTCATTTGATTACATTTTATATGATGGAGTCTGCAGAAAAAACTAGAATTGGGCTGAAAGGCCTATTGCTTTATTACTTTTTCAGGTTGCTTATCATGTTTTTTAAAAAGTAACTAATTAATTCTGAAAATAAGTAATCATTAAAGTAACGGGATTACTTTTTTGGAGAAGTAATCCCTAATTACTTTTTCAAGTAACTTGAACAACACTGCTGATGGCTGCAGACAGATTAATGGGACCTGGTTTTCTATGGAAATGATCTTGATGGAAGGTGTTGACCTACAAAACAAAAACTGCTGATCTTAGACTAAAGAGCTCTGAGTGAAGTTTGATATTTAAATATTTAATATGCTACTCTCTGGGGTTTTTTCACTGTGATAAATTCTTCTATCGAAGTAAAACCTGTTAAAAATAATGAATCTGCACTCTTAGCCGTGATGTCCTGCTGCTCTTTGTTCTGCAGGTGTTACAACTACTGGTTCTGGGTACCATTGGTGGCTCCGCTTGTTGGAGGCATTTTCGGTAGTTTGATGTATCTCATCTTTATCGACTGGCAGCTGCCTGACCCAGACCAACTTGAGAGGATTTCCACCATCAGTGAAAAACTTGCAAAAAAGGAGATGAGTTGAAGGCTGTGAATTTTTAAAGTTTAACGCTGAAACTACTTTTCTACTGTTAGAAAAAACAAAAAGGAATATCTTCTTTCAAATGATGTAGCTGTTTGCACCTTAAACACAGCCAGCAGAGAGGTGTGTCAGTCATAAGATAAAGCTGTTTGTTTACAATGAAATGTGTGTTTAGTATAATAATCACTGTGTGTCCTTTTTTGACTTTGTAGCTGGGAAAACTGCTAGCATGTTCACCTCGTTGTAAATCAGATATAGAGGACTGTGTAGATTTAAACAGTGAAATCCATCTTAGTCCACTGGCTGGTCTATTTTACTCCCCTCTGTTGTTTTAACGCATTCACATTCTGGCATTTCAGCCTGCAAATATTTCACTTTTATAGAAAACGACACCAAAAATTCATACTTAGCTATGACTTAATATTTGTGAAAAGGTTTTACTTTTATTTTTTTTCCGTTATGTTTTATTCCCCTGTTGTTGTTTTTTTGTTGTTGTTGTTGTTGTTTTTTTTGTTTAACCCGTGTCTTGTTTCCCCTTGATGATAATTATGAATTTTATACATTAGTCTGTCAAAAGATGCATGTAGTATTTGAGGGACACTGTAGATAAGTTTTTTTTCAGTGTTTTTAGGTTTCTGTGCTCTCATAAAGGAGATATCTATCTAGAGAGAGAGAGAGAGAGAGAATAAACATATATATACATTATTTTATGTAAATTGAACAAATTATTCTCATTTCAAACTACTGAGGGATCTAGGAGGACATTAGAGGAAAAAGCATGACCTTCAAGGTCTGTGCTGCTTCTCCATTTCACTTTGTTCTGTTGTGTATTAATTATGCTACCTCAGTGTTTTTTGCTGATGGCATTAAAAACAACCCTCACTCCCAAGACATGTTGGGATTCTGTGCAAAATGAATAGAGTGCAATGATTTGTAAATCTTGTAACGAGTGCCACCTGGAAGTTTGCTGCTCTCTGTCGTGTGATTGGCAGAGAAGTCTTGAAAGCACACTGAGGAGGGCAAGGCAGCTCTCATCTGTGGAAGCTCAGAGACGATGGACTCGCTCTGGCATGAGTGAGTTTGTGCTACAGTAAAGGACTTTTAGAGCTGGATCAAATGATGACAAGTGTTTATTTATTTTTTAACATGTGTCTTTGGGAATTTGGGTGGTGAGATTAAGGGTTTGGTTGTTTGTTAAAATTTAAAAATGAAACTGACGTCCGTTTCAAATGTTTTTTTTCAAACATGTTTTGCGGCGCTCATTGAAGTGACTTGTCTTTTTAATTTTCTTTCTTTTTTGAGTTGTACTACAAAAAACTTGGATTGCTAATTGTGAAGACAAATCAACTTTTTTCTCTGACACTTGTCTTTCCCTAAATCTGCCACAGGTGACTCATATCTTTAATTCTTGGCAGGACTGAGACCCAACTTGCTTGCAGTATATGTACCCACAGGTGAATGAATTAAACTGACTATTGGCAGCAGTGCGGTGGAATGTTTTAACTTATTTTGGAGGGTGTCGTTTTTGTTTTTTTGTTGTTTTTTTTCTTTTCTGGGGGGGGGGGATCTCATCGGAGTAGATAGTAGATGGTTTGGGTTTTTTTGCGGGCGTTTATTTGAAGTAAATGTCACTTTTAAAATAATTTGGTTTTAATTTAGTTCAGTGGACTCACAATAATGCTTACAACCTCATGTAACTAACTGGTTTAAATGGAAAGAGGTCAGTAACTTGAGTGATATATAAAAAGAGCATCTTGGAGAATTTCTTAGGAGCAAAGTTGGGCAGAGATTTACCAACCTGCAAAAAAATTAATTTGTGGAACAATTTCAGAATAATGCTCCACTTCAGGTTTTTATTTGTAATATCAAAAAATCCAGAGAAACCTCTGCCTGAGAGTGTGTCACAGTATGCGGCAGCACACTGTACGAATTTGCGAAGAGGATCCAAAATGCAGAGATCAAGGAACGTGGACAAAACTTGAATGTTAACAGAAAGTGAGCCTTTTATTAAGGCTGGTGAAAACTACAAAAAACAAAAGGTGGAGATGAAGCTAAAAAATAAACTGGGGAAACTAAAAAAAACTAAAAAAAAAACATTAAAAAACAAAACATAAAACCTGATGTGGATACAAAGATACCTGGAATCTGGAGCATGAAACACAATGTGGCACAAAGAATGAAGAGAAACACAAAGACTAAATACACACAAGGGTGATTAGGGGAAGTGGAAACACATGGGGAAACAGCTGACACTAGTCTGACAAAACACAAAGGAAGCAAAGCTGGCTACACTGACATAGGATGCAGACCTTCAAAATAAAGCAAACAGAATGGAAAGCAGACATGACAATACAATTTCACAACATGGACAAGAAGACAAACATGACAGACTAACACAGAAGACCTAAGTGAAACATAAACTAAAGGCAACCAAAAGATAATCAGATTTACTCAACATATAAAGGGATAACTTAAGAACTCAAACTGAACACGCTGGGTCCGAGACGCAGGATTGTGACAGTGTGAAACTCAGTACTAGATGACTGTGATCTTCAGGCCCTTTTGGGTGTGATATTTTTTTGTCATGACGATCCCTGCAGGGTCTCAGGAACACTTCCAAAAATCGCTGTCTGTGAACACAGTTCAACCTCCTGTCCACAAGTGCAGGTTACAGCTCAATAACTGCAAAGAAGCTGTCTGAACGTGATCCAGCATGTTCTTTGGGCCAAAGCTCATTTAAAGAGGACTCGGGCAAAGGGTAAAGCTGTTCTGTGATCAGCAGAGAGGGATTCTGGGATCAAACAGCCTCACACCTCTGCAGACTTTGTTCTGTAATATTTCACGCCTTGCAATGATATTAATGGAATATGCTGTTCTTTTTGCCTTTGTGAAGCTCAACTGAGTCGGGCACACATTACAATGTTACCTTCAAAAGTGTCCAAGAATAATTCAGAATGAATAGTTATAAGTTTCAATGTAATGCACCACTTTTAGGCTGAACCCTTAAATTATTCAACCCGAGGCAAAGTCTCAGTAATGTTGACCAGAGTTTTCCGAAATAAGTTGGAGCAACTTGTAGCAAAGCAGCCACAAATCTTCACTATAAATAATTCATCAGAAAATCCGACTTCCCACACCTGGTAGTATGAAATGAGTGGAGGCTTACAAAGATGTTGGAGGAGATGGCGCTGACAGACCTGTAGAGGGCGATATAACACAGAGACCAAATAAAACGCTTGAAAGGCGATGAGGTGTGTTCAGGCTGCTGAGGGAAGGAGCGACTGTTTATCAAGTTTAAAGTGTTAAAAACGGGTAGCGTGCCGTCAGCACGTGCAAACAGCATGGGTGAAATGCCGCAAGACTGTGCTGCCACAGTAAATACAGAAGTAAAACACCTATGGGTTGTCCGGTGTGATGTTGGCTTCCTGATTGCAGGAAGTTCAGAGAGAGGAGAAAGTGAAGGAGGTGCAACCCCTCCTCCTGCTCCTTCTTCTCCTCTCCGGCAGCTGAAGCCAAACCCTCCCTTACCTCTGCACGGTGCCTGTCTCCCCCCTCCCACCTCACTGGCCTTTATCATATATCACATAGCGTCGCCTCTTCATCCCCCAGACCTCATCATGACCTCAGCGACAGGAGCAGCGAGGACGTCTCCAAAACCCTGTTTATAACGCAAAGTTGCCAAGGTAAGATCCCTATGCTGGTCTCTCTTAGCTTTGGGTAGCTGCTCCCTATCATCATCATCTTCTTCTTCTTCTAACATGGTCATGAGGATTTGCTATGCAGTCTCTTTATCCTCTGCAAATATTGACGCGAGTCTCGCTTTGCTTGTGAAGCGTTCAGCTCTCATTGCTGCTCCAGTGTGACCAGGCTCATCCTGTACAGTAGGTACGGCTAGTTTCACCCTCACACCTCTGCAGTAGAGTTCCTGTATGTCGGTATTAGTCATAATAACATTTCCAAACTCAAAGTGAAACTCAGTCCCGCCACTGTGGCGAGCATCACTAGACTGAAAGCATTCGCTCTTAAGGTTACTTAAACCAGGGCCGTGAGCTTTGTGGTACACTAAGCTTACTTAATAAACGACTACATCCAAGGCAGAGCCTGATGGCTTTTACCTATGATAGCATTATTTTTAATGGGATGCTGTGCAGCTATACTTAAAGCTACATCAGTGTTTATTTACATACTTGTGGAGAGGAGCAAATATCCTAAAGCACACAGATAATGTCCTGAGTGCGTAAGCATACAGTGGAGGATATTAAACCAATGCTGTGTTTTTTATTCCTTCTGGAAGTTGCCTCAGTGGCATACAGCAGTGTTGTTGCTTTTTCTTTAAACAGGTTGCATTGTCAGCAGACAGCGCAACATGTTATTAGCAAGTTAGTATTTATTATGGTATCAAACAGATTAGTCTTGTAATGGTGTTGAATCAGACAGGCATTGTGTAAAAGAAGGTTACAGCCTGCACAGCCTGTTATCAGAACATCAAGTGTATGCTGGTTTAACTCTGAAAGTGTTCCACTTTGTTGGCTTGCTGATGACATTGTTAATAAAAGGCAGCTTTGTGGTGTTTGTAACATTACTGTGATAGAACATAATGCAGATTTCATGTGCGTAAGGTTTGCTATAGCGGTGCCAGTGCTTTGCCTGCAGAATGCTTTGATGTGACCATGTGTAGAGGAGGCACGGGGACTATAGCACATACTGGGAGCAGATCATTTCAAAGCGATGCACCGCCTACAAGACACGAGGAAAAACCAAGTCATTTAATTTTGCCTCAGGAAATATATAGCCTGGTCTGTTAGCAGGCTCATTGCATAATAACCTAACTTTGTTAGTTATCTTTTAATCTTTTGCTGTTTCGGTTTCATGTTCTGTGCTTCCTTACGAAAGTTGTGACGTGAAAGTGGTGATCTTGAGATTTATTTCAGCAGGCTTGCATGCAGCTATAGAAAAATAAGTGATTGCAATACATTATTGAAAAGAACTGTAAAATCTGTTCTATAGCATGGATCAAATTGAACCTAGCAGGTCCCTTCTGACCATTTCCCTAATTACATCCCAGCAGGCTGAGTTATTATCCTGCTGTATCTCAAGTTTTAGCTTTTTAGGTGATTAACAACACTGTAAAATAGCGTAATAATGAATTTCCGAGCTTCAAATCCTCTAATACATCAGCCTAAATCCAGCAGGAGCAAAGAAAGGAATTCTGCTCAGAGGCCAAGAAAGGTGTTTGGATATTTACTGTGCCCTCACTCCCCTGGCTGCCAGCGTTATTTCATAATGGCATTTCTTGGGTCCTGTGGGTTATAGAAGATGCCACTCACAGATGGAGAGTGTGTGTGTGTGCATGTTTGTGGAGAGATGTGCAAGAACATGGCAAACACTCTCACTCATTAGTACCTGTTAGAATTATAAATGGGTGGTATATATAGGGTGGAAAGTGAGCAGAGGACATGGAAAAAGGGGACTGTACGTCAGGCTGAGAGATAATGTTGGGAACTCTAGCTGAAAACTGATCAGCTCAGCTCACATGGAGAAAAACAAAGCAGCTCTTTCTCAGGAGTATTGATTAGATCCTGGCTCCCAGTCAGCTACCCCTGACTGTCATATTGTGTGTATCTTGTAGTATCCACAACAAAGGCAAGGCAAAGATTATAATGCCTCACCTGTCATGCCTTTTAGCCTATGTACTTAGCTGTAGCAAAAGAGTGAATAAAAGCAGTGAGGTGTGTGATATTAATAGGTCAGCATAAATGATGACAGGAGAGAAGAGAAGATGCTTAACTGTGCTATGCATGCAAAAAATGCTGCTCCATTACTCTCTTTGATCCACTATAGGGAGAGGCTGACAGTGGATCTGGCCCCAGCCACCAGAGACAGTGTGCTACAGAGACAGATGCAGCTCTCTGTTGAATGTCACATCCTCGTTATGGCTCAAAAGAGACCAGAGAGAGCCTGGTGTGTGTGTGTGTGTGTGTGTGTGTGTGTGTGTGTGTGTGTGTGTCTGAGTTGGTGTGTGTGTGGGTGTGTGTGTGTGTGTGTGTGTCGTGTGTGTGTGTGTGTTGTGTGTGTGTGTGGTTTATGCTCGACTGTTTACTGTAAATGGAGGCAAAGCTGTGAAAAGAAAAAAAAAAAGAAACATTACAGTAAGTAGGTTGCATCACCTGGCCGTGGTTTGGCTTGAAACTGAAAAAGCTATTTCCCTTCCACGCACAATCACATTTTTATGGCTCCCATTTCACTTTTTTTTCCTGCTCGTGCTCTGTAGACGGTCAGCTCTGTAGTCTCCCCTGTATCCTCCTCAGTCTCACCCACCTCCCTTCTTTCCCTTGGCAGACAGTCCCATGGGCCAGAGCAGAAGGACGCCAGCAGAGTGGAGATGTTCAGAAAGAGGCCTCCCCCAGGTCAGTACATTAATCACATCTGCAGTTAAACTAGTTTCATCCAGTGTGGCTTGACAATGAGAAATGCAGTTAACCAAATGACAACGTAGACATGGAAGGTGTGATGCATGCTGCTCGATAGCAAGAATGCATTCACATATTTATCTACAGGCAGAAACAATATGCTGGAAAACAAACATTCAATACGTTTCAGACTATCATAATGTATTAAACAGCACTTATTACTGAAGCTCATCTGCAGATTCCCAGACAGACAATGTATTATGACACCAGTTCTCTGGAGGGGAGGGTGGGGGCTCTAAAACAACCAGATGGAAATGACTGAAAGATAGAAGTTTTCACAAACACTGGCCGAACACAGCTTTAGCCTTCAGTTCAATTCAATTTTGTTTATATTTCACCAAATCACAATAACAGTTGACTCAAATGACTTTATATTGTAAGGTAAAGACCCTAAAATAATAGAGAGAAATCCCAACAGTCAGAAAACCCCTTCTGAGCAAGTACTTGGAGAGAGTGGGAAGGAAAAACTCCCTTTAAACAGGAAGAAACCTGCAGCAGAACCAGGCTCAGATTGGAGGATCCATCTGCCACAACTTGTTTTACATAGTTTGACAGTATCATTGAATGCTTCTGTGGTTAATAAAACAAAGGAGGTTTCCAAATTATTACTAAATTAACTATATAAGTTATTTATATCTTACTGATTGCTCTTAAACCCGGTGGGGCAGCACATTGGTTGCTTTGTGTGTGGACTTCGCATGTTATCGCTGTACCAGTACGGACTCTCTCCTGGTATTTATTGTCTTGTTGTCTAGTAATTTTATTTGTTCTATACGCTGCTGTGAGAAAGACTGCCATCGAAAAGACTTTCATTGTACAAGCTGCACAATGACAATAAAGAATCTATCTATATAGTAGTAATGTTCTGGTTTGGTTACTCTGGGGTTATAAATATGGCTGTAGGTGTGAATGGTTGTTAGCCCTGCAATAGACTGGCAACCTGTCCAGGGTATACCTTGCCCTGCATCAGCTGGGATAGGCTCCCAGCCTCTCTGCGACCCTGAACTGGATAGATGTTAAAAAAACAAAAACAATTGGGAGTAACATTCTTAAACCTGACTTTTGTGTGTGTGGCATTGATGTAGATGTATGGTAATGCCTGACTCAGGCTCCAAGCACCGAGAGGCATTTTAGCCATGAGAAGTCACTTTTCAGACCTCGAAAAAGTAACTGGGAAAAGGCCAAGTGTCTCAGGTGTGTGCTAAGTCCGCACAGAACCAGAGTACTAGTTCAAGCTAGTGAACACTAACAAAGGATCTCCAAACAAGTCATATTGTCCCCTTTCTCATTTCTCATTTCCTGCATTCTCATTTCCTCTCATCTTGGTCCTTCCCATCAGAAAGATGAACAGAGGAGGCGAGGGAGAGAGAGCACTTTAACAAAATGAGACATTCTGGAGCCATAACCCAATGTGAAAAGATTTTTAATCAAACCCACACAAACTGTGAAGGCCTGAAAGTTTGATCACACAGTTAAATAACTGAACGGCGTATGGACTGAAAGGACTGTAGAGTTTGTTGCATATATTCCAGCTGTGTGACACCACTTTTATAAAGTGTTAAATTAAACACGCTCCTGCAAAGGATACATCTTTCCTGGCAAGCCTCCTCTCTCCTCAGTCCTCCAGATGCATTTTAGGAGCTGAGACGTCCTTCAGTGAGGTGCACTGACATGGATTTCAGGGCCAGAAGCAAGTCGACAGAGGAAAGGGGAGACTAGGAGGGACAGATTATAGAAAGTGAGAAATGAGAAAAGTTCTCTGTTCTCACAGTCTGACGGTTTCGTAAAGCGTGTGTTTTGACTGCAGTTGATGCTCGTTTGGAGAAGAGGCACTGGTGTAAGCAGAAAATGCTAATTATTAGAATACAAGAAAAGAATAGAGATTAGGTACAGGTGAAACACGAGGTTTATGCACGGTAAAAACCTGACTAATGTTGAATGAATAAATTAATTAATGAATTGCCATCATTGATTAGATGGTAAGTGGACTATGGTATTTATATACTGCCTTTCTATTCAATTTGAGCTCTCAAATCACTTTCTACTGCAGTCTCATTCCCCCAATCACACTGAGAGTCATGCAGAAGTATTAGCCGTGCTTTTATCTATCTTTCCCTAAGCCTTCACACGATCTGTGTGCGCTCATCTCTGAAAAGAAAAAGTCAAATCAGAGCTCGTGATCTCTGAATACAAGACGCCTGCAGATGCTGATCAAAGTGAAGTGGTTTCATCAGTGATGCATTGCAGGTCATTAAAGAGATTGCCATAATGTCATTGTTGTACCTTGCCGTCATCAGTCCCCATCCATAATTCCTGCCCCGTCAAATCTGTTCTGATAGGTGTAAACTAACTCTTCATGTGCCAAAACAACCTGCTGTTTGTAGAGGAAGTTGCCTGTTCGCCCCCCGCAGTGCTTTGTTTTGGTTTCTTAGGCTCATGCTTCACATATAGATCAGGGAGAGCCTCAGCCTCAACACGAGGATCGCCGCTCAGCACGTGCCCGGGCACCTGTCTGGCCCTTCCCACTGCGGCACACCTTCTAACGTTAGGATCACGCAGGACACTGAACTCCTGCACCGGACATTTTGGCTCCAAACGACAATTGGACTCCACACACGAAAAAACGACTTTAGATCCAAAATGGCGACCAGTTTCGGCTGTAGGACCCGTGGTGATGCGGCTTCCATGGTAACGCCTCTCGCCTTTGAGATTGCGTAATGCCTACACGAGCATCAGTGTTTATGTTTCGAATGAGGCTGACAGTGAGGATGCAGCCCGTGTGGCTTGATGACGCTGCACCTTCAAACTTCACATAAAGCACGATGATCACAGAAAATACAGGTCCGAGCCCTGCGCTTTATTTTCCTAATTAGAAAAAAAGATGACATCACTGATCCCGCGGAAGGAGGGAGACGAATCAGCAAGGGGTGGACATCGCGTGCACGTGTGTATATTTTGGGGGAGGGGATGGAGCAATAAGCAGCAGAGGCTGGGACTGGGACTGAGTCTCTAATCTAACTTGACTGAGCTGGGGTCGGAGCTTCGTGCGCGCGTCCTTGCGGAGACGTGACGGTCAGATGTGGCTGTGACTTGTTACTGAAACAGCGCATAGCCAGCGATTTAAGGGAAAAAAATCATCACACTGTGACTTAAAGAAATTTAAGATGACAGTGCTCAAAGACATCCCGGAGAAATGGTTTCCAGTCGTTCTTTTCCCCCTGCAAGGAAAGAAAAAGAGAGGACTGGATGGAAGAAAATCGAAAAAGAGGCGGACAGGTACGAGTCTGTGCGGGGAAAATTAAGGCTGAAGTTGGGAAGAAGTCTTTACTGTCTTCACCGCCAGGAGGCTGTTCATCGTGCAAACTATTTATTTATTTGTTTCCTAATAAATATCATCTCTCATCTTCATCCCATCTGAGTCCAAGTCTCATTCCTGCTGCTTCATCTCTCTCTCACTCTCTTTTGCATATGTGTCATATTACATCTCTGCATCACAGACCTAGTTGGTTTGTTTGGGGTTTTTTGCACTGTAGCACTTTGTGTCATCAGTGACTGTTCAGGTTTTTACACATCAGCATTCTCCTAAGATTTAATAACAGAGAGATATCTGTTGTTCTTCTGATTTCACACTTCAGTCTGTATCTTTTGGAGTTGACCCCAACAGCCTTAAGCTAGTTGCTTAATCTCAGCTGTTTTCCGGTGTTACGTGCTGACAGTGAATCATGCCAAACACCAGAGTTTTGCTTGGATCCGGTCTAAATATGTGGCTGATGTTCGTGTCTCTGCTGCGTGAGTCCCTGATCAATCTTTCAGGCGCCAGCCCTCCTCTGCACTGCTCCATCTGTATTCTTATTCCTTAGGTTAACTATCTCAAATCACCCTGGATGTGCACCTTCATTTGACCTCCACTCCATCATTCTCTGACTGTGTCACTAGCATTTTTTCCCAGCAAATTAGATCACCGTATGCGCTTGCTGGGCTGTACACACGACTCCGCTATCCCCTTTTCACCTAATTAGATCAGCCACTGTGAGTGATGCTCACTTCTCTGCAGTCTGATCTGACCCTGACTTAGTTTTAGTCGTGGCAGGGACATTAGTGCTTCCCGTACTGCAATTCACATTGAATGACTGTGGTCGTTATTGTTCCGAATTCAATCTGCACTAAATCTGTTGTGCAAGTGTGTCGCTTGTGGAGACGTAAGGAGATTGTGTCCTCACATGTCCAGCCATGAGCAGAGACAGTGTTAAAGAAACAGGAAGGTAGATGAAACAAAATTAGTGCTTTTGTATTAGGTTACAGTTACTCTTTCTATATGACATTAGTTATTTTAGTTTAAATCAATATATATTAACTCGTTTGTGTCTCAGCCCTTTATGGAAACCTTATGCTGGGAGTAAGGCTGCCACTGAAAGTTTCTCCGTAATGGAGCTTTATAGATTCACGCAGGTTTACTGTATGGTATGCAGCTTGCGTCAGGGCTTCTAATGCCCTTGAAGTTGTCAGAGACATTAAACACTTACTGAGCAGTTTGTTAAAGATGCTCATGCATTTAGGCTGAGGTGTTCAGCTTGCACAGCAGTGGCTGGGACAGACACAGGCTGGTCCTGACTTCACATTGGTGCTTAGCTGGCACAAGGATCTTGGCTTTTCCCACCAGGCTTGGCACTGCACGTCAGACAGATCTCTCTGGTGGACATTTGTCTCAGAAAACAGCACGATGACCTTCGTCTTAGGAGGAGAAATGCCAGAGGGATTGGAAAAGTTTGTGGATTGTGCACAATCACATTCACAGCTTTTTGCATGCACCCAGAAATCTCACATCTGTCAGATAGAAACTCCAAGAAAGGGAAGTTGATGCCTAAAACAATTTTCTCTTATGTAACTACTTAGATTTTTTTCTAATAAATCGTGCTACTCAACAACAGCCACAGTGACAGATAGGAATATTAAAAACAAAAGTAACTCACTTGCTTTTGGAAACAATGAAAAACAATTTGCCTCTTCCTGGGGGCTTTGTCACACTTACATGCTTTGGATCATACAAACTAATTTTAATAATGAACAAAGTTAAAGACTACAGTTTTGTATTTACTTGCGTTAACATCACTGTGGAGGAATTTTGGTCCACTCTTCTTCGTAGAATTGTTTTAATTTAGTCGCACTGGATGGTTTTCCAGCATGTGCAATCTTTTACAAGTCACGCAAAAATATCTCAATCTGGTTTTGTGGCTTTGGCTCAGGAGGTAGTGCAGGTTGTCTATTAATCAGAAGGGCAGTGGTTCAATCCTGCACTTTTTGAGTGAGATACTGAACCCCCAAATTGTTGAATGTTAAATAGACAAATATATTAAAAAAGAAATCGGGAAGGGGCAAATACTTTTTCAGGGCACTGTGCAACAAATTTTGACCATGCTTTTGTTTTCTCGGCCTTCTTTTTCCGGTCCTGGTAGATAGTTACTCTTCACTGAGCGTGGTTCTGCTTGAGGTCTCTATGTGGTAACAGGGAGTTGCCAGCCTAACAAGCACTTTACCGGAAATTATTGCATTGTTGGAGTTATTTCTATAATGTTGTATGGTCTTTGCTTTACAGTGTAAAGCACCATGAGGTGACCGTAGTTGTGAACTGACCTCTTTTTAATAAACCGGAGCAAAATACATTTAAATATGCCAATATTTTATCAACATAACAAACAATGATGTAATCATTTCTGCTAGTGTCCCTCTCATTGTCAGTCTCACTCAACACCATCAGCAATAAGTGGACGTAACGTGTTTTTCTAAATTGACTAAAACCACCCTGACTGGTCTAAAGCCAACCAGAGCTAATCTGTCACATCAGATCTGTCTTATAATCTGACGGTAAAGTGCAGCTCTAATGGGATCACTTTAAGTGGCCTCTGTCTCTTTTGGTGAAGCTGAATACAGCAGGGACAAAGATGTAGGTTATGAGCAGTGCGAAAGCTTCACTGTGCTGCAGAAACACAGGAAACCACAGCGTCTTTGTTTATGTGCCGGCATTTGATTATAGCCTATCGGTTTCTGTTGTGTGATGTCCCTTCCTGTGGCACCTCACTGCCTTTCACAAATCTGTCAAAAGTATGCTAAGGACTGTGCTTTCGTGCACAAAACATGCGCTTGGTCTTGGATATTATTACTTTGGTGTGTGTGTGTGTGTGTGTGTGTGCAGCCCTGTTCAAAATGACCAGTCATTTCATTTTAAAAGCCATTTCATTAATATTAGAAGAGAAGCGACTGGTGTTGGAGGAAGATGAGGAGGGGAACTCCCAAACTACTTTGCATCAGCATAACAGAAACCTAAAAACAGCAATAGGATAAAGTGCAAGGTCAGGAGGAGGGGTGCACAAGAGATTGAGCACAGGAAAAAGAAACGGTCTTAATTTTACTCTCTGAAACTTGGAGACTATACTATGATCTGCCTTTATCGGTGCCTAAACTTTTGCACGCACACTCATGTTTGGTTGCGTGTATCTGGCCACGACTGCACATCTGGTTAATAACAAAGAGTAGTAGCAGCTAACGAAACATCAGCGATGATTGGCCTGCTTATTGGTTTTGCATGCCTCCTGCCTGACACTCTGTATCTATTACACTCAACCAATGCACAGCACAGTCACTGATGTATGAATACATGCTTCAACACTGCCGGCTGTTTTCTTCCATACTGACCTGTACAACTGCAATTGCACACAATATAATACAGTATTATATAATAACACTCATACCTTCTGAATGTCCATTACCATTAGTAAGTAAGATAGCATCCATAAGTATCTTGTACTTTATATTCTAACCACAATCAAACCTTCTGTTCATACTACTTCATTTATCTTATTTGTTTTTCTATGCTTATTACTCTTTTCTTTTCTTTTAGTGTAGTTATTTATTTTACTGTGAGGGCAACTCACAAAGTAAAATAATCATTGCTCAGTGTAACCACTGTGTTTTGGGGTGTATATGACAATAAACGTCTTTATTTCACTGCTTGATTCCCTCTCTTTTGTTTCCAGGTTTTAGGAAGCTGTGAATAGTGCCGACATTTTTAAACTCTGCAGTTTGCCAAACATGCTAAAAATTCGTCCTTATGCAGACTTACTGCATGTGTTTGTTTTGATGCTTTAATGACTCATCTTGTGTGCTGTGTTTCCGCAGAGGAGGAGAGAAGGGTCAGAGCCAATGACAGAGAGTACAACGAAAAGTTTCAGTATGCCGTAAGAGAGTTTGCTGTTTTCTATTGTACATATTCGAAATCTTTATACCCGTAAAGCAATTTAACTGAGAGGTATTTTCTTCCCTCCTAATCCTCCAGAGTAACTGCATCATGACATCCAAGTACAACATCATCACGTTTCTGCCCGTCAATCTGTTTGAGCAGTTCCAGGAAGTAGCCAACACCTACTTTCTTTTCCTGCTCATACTACAGGTGAGAAATCAAAGACAGACAGGAGGCATAAGGGGCACATGATTTTCTAGTTAACGCCCTTAAAGGACCGTGATCAGTAACTGTTAGTTAAAGTTTGGTGGTATAAAATTAGATGAATATTGGTACATTCAAATTCCAAATGGCTGATCTAATCTGTTGTAGAAATGGAAAATAAGCTATTAATAAAAGACTTTCAGGGAAGTAGTGAGCCTCACAGTTTCCTGCACTTGAGAATATGATGAAAAAAAAACATCAATGCGGAATATGAGATCAGTTATTTCATAACAAATCATTTCAAACACATTTCACTGGCAACAAATGCCTCTTGATTATGTCATAATGTCTAGTGGATGGAGTAACATGAAAATTCATACACACAGTTAGCTCGTTGTATGAATGAGGCAAACTATATGCTGTAAGGCCAGACCAGAGGCCCAAGGCCACTTCCCCCTGTTCTCTCCTCTAGCTTTCCTGTCATAATAAAGCCAGAAAAACACACGTGCCAGAGGCTGATCCTTGGAACTTTTTCTGCACACCAGCAGCAAAATTTCATTACGTGCAATACTTTGGTACTGTACTGTATGATTGTAGTGATGGCATGTTATCAATTATCAATATTTTAAATAATAGTAAATGAGTGTGCAATCAAATGATATGCAGGGAAACCTGCACATCATTAGCACGTGACTGTGGGGCAGTGAGGATGCTGATTTTAAGTCCAGGCTAACAGAGCTGCTGTTAATTCTTTTATGTTTTTGCATTTTTAGAAGCCACTGTAAGTTCTCCTGTTCATTAGGCTAGAGATATTGAGTTAGTTGCAATCTTAAACCTTGCTAGATAAAATGAAATCATACCCCCTCAGCTCCACAAATGCTTATTTTAAAACTACCCAAACAAACCAGTGTACTGTAGCTTTGTTGTTTTTGCCTCCTTGGTACTGTCTCACCACGATTTTGTACCATCAGGTACACTCACCATCATAACAAGCTGTCTTTGATGTGGCTGGGGTTAGACTTAGCTATCTCTGTATCTTACACTGCCTTTGTGTTCCATTTTAAAAGTAATTTGCATAATAAGCTTTGTCTCCCTGTGTTTAGTTGATACCTCAGATCTCCTCCCTCTCCTGGTTCACCACCATCGTGCCTTTAGCTCTGGTGCTGAGCATCACTGCAGTAAAGGATGCCACGGATGACTACGTGAGTATGTTTTCATGCACCACAGGCACAGATACGAGTCTGTATTTCTACTACACGTTACCTTTTGTCATCTCCAGTTTCGTCACAAGAGCGACAACCAAGTGAACAATCGTCAGTCTCAGGTCCTCATCCGTGGCTCGTGAGTCATTACATCTGACAACTTACCTGTTCAGATTTTACCCATCTCTTGATTTAAGAGGTTTCTTAAAATAGAGCAGCATCCGTTACTCTTTTTTTTTTTTTTACTGTTTCTCTTCGTTTTGCTCTTCCAGGCTTCAAAATGAAAAGTGGATGAATGTTCGAGTGGGTGATATTATTAAACTGGAAAACAACCAGTTTGTGGCAGTAAGTGTGCACCCAGCACAGAAACAAAAGAAAACATAGTGATCAGTAGTCCGAAAAGGCCCATTTATCTACCATTACACCAGCTTAGTGTTCAGCACCAGCATCTTCTCGTGTTTTTAGACCTCTGTTTGATCATAATAGCTTTCAGTAGACCACAAGCTCTGATGCTAAATGGATTGTAATGCATTATGTGCCTCATTAGAAGTGCTACATTTAATCACTAACATGCTTTCAGTTGCAATTATTCTGCCTTTTCTTGTAGCTGTAATAGATGCAAACAGTCGTTGCTGTGTCATCAGCGCTTTTCTAGTTCAGTCCATGTTGACCGTGCTGATGCTAATCTCAGCTGTTGTATCCATTTTCAGGCTGACCTGCTCCTGTTGTCTAGCACTGAACCTCATGGTCTCTGTTACATCGAGACAGCCGAGCTAGACGGGTCAGAAAACACGCTGCACCTCAACATCTGTTCGCATGACCAAAAAAAACCTAAAATCTGCAGAAGGAACGCAACACTACATCTAAACTGCTGTGTGTGGTTTCATCTTGCAGAGAGACCAATATGAAGGTGCGTCAGTCTGTGTCAGTGACATCTGAACTTGGAGACCCGAACAACTTGGCTTCATTTGACGGTGAGTTAGGAGGAGAAACTTGTTTTGTCTTTTTGCATTGCAGAATAAGGATTAACGGTCTTCAGCATGCACCAGGAAGCTTGAATCAAATGTTTTCTCAATCATGCTAATGCACATTTCACACTAAAATTCACACATACACACAAACAGAGACACACACTTTCTGTATGGCTCCACCACCAGTGAATGGCAGCCTATCACACAGCCACCGCATCACTGTGTCAGCACATCACACCCACACACTCCTCACCTGCTCGGGAAAATGCATTACTGCAGCAAATCTGCTCACGTTTTGCCTCACATCAGCTTACAAAAGGTGTGTGATCCTCCCTCTGTGCACGTGTTCAGGTGCACGACAACAGCATGATGTCATCCGGGTGATTAATTCAATTCTAAAAACATAGCAGTGACTGGATTCAGATGACTATGAATGAGCATCTAATTTACATTTGTGTGTTTGCTTGTCCACACTCTTCTTTGTTTGAAGGCGAGGTGGTGTGCGAGCCTCCCAACAACAAGCTGGATCGTTTTTCCGGGACTCTGTACTGGAGAGAGAAGAAATACAGCTTGACCAATCAGAACATGCTCCTCCGAGGATGCGTGCTCCGCAACACAGAGGCTTGCTATGGCCTGGTCATCTTTGCAGGTAGGTGTGTGCATGTTTGCACAGAAAAATAATGCATTTGCTGTATGTTGCAAGTCTTACCCTGTTTCTGTTTGCCAGGCCCAGACACCAAGCTAATGCAGAACAGCGGTCGCACCAAGTTTAAGCGTACGAGTATCGATCGATTGATGAACACACTGGTCCTCTGGGTAGGACATCCCACACTTCTCATTTTCATAGCTCATAACTATTTCAGGACATGATCTCACTGGCTTGAATTTAGTTTCATATATCTACACTACTGATGTATTCTGTTCTAACTTAGGCTTAAATGACTATAGATCTAACTGTAAAATTCATTTATTTAATCTCTACTTTTTTGCCTGTGTCCATTTTCTGTCAGATATTTGGCTTCCTGGTGTGCATGGGTATGATCCTGGCTGTGGGTAATGCAGGGTGGGAGAAAGAGGTGGGGTCCTTGTTCCAGAGCTACCTGGCTTGGGACACTCCTGTGAATAACTTCCTGTTCTCGGCCTTCCTCTCCTTTTGGTCCTACGTCATCATTCTTAATACCGTCGTGCCTATCTCTCTATATGTCAGGTAGGAAGAAAACAATAGTTCTATAAGAATATATAAATGATGCTTACAGACAAAAACCCTGTGTTTGCCCTTCCCACATATAAACTGGTGTTTATAAAGAAAGAATGTATGGACCTCATGGATTGAATACTGTGCAAAAGTCTTAAGCCAACCCTCATTTCCTCATATTTTGCTTACTTCATACTTTTTTTAATTGTCTTGAGCAAAAGTGCTCCAGACTTTCTGAAAATCATTTATAGTGTTTCTTTGGACATTAGCTTCTTTTTCACTCATTTTCAGTCCAGTCCGTGTACCTGACAATGTTCGTAGGACTGCTTGTTTTTGTGTGTTTGTTAATCATTAAAACATAAAAATGAAGACTAACTCAAAACCTAACACCTCAACAACTAAAACGAACTATCTACAACAGATAAATAGCATCTGAAAGTCATTATGGAATTGGAAAAGACGAAGCAAAGACCTGAGGCAGTTCTTTGTTCTCTGAAGCTTCATCAGAAATGGCCTCAATAGTAGTGCAGCTGTTAAGAAGCCATTTTTAAGAACTGGCAACAAGTCTGATGGAGTGATGAATCCAAATATGAAATTTTCACATTTGTGTTTAGTGACCGTTGAAATCAAGATGGTCACAGGAGCTAAAGAGAGAGATACAACAGCGTCTACAGCCATCTGTAAAACATAGTCGAGGCTCTGTCTTGATCCCAAACACACTGCCAAAGCAGTTAAAGCATACCTGGATTTAAACACACACATATAAACATTTATAAGCTTTACTTCTTCCTTATATCTTGCAATCTGTGTGTCAATAGATTGCTGTACTTCAAAATATCAAGAAATGATGGGTTGCACAACAATTTGCATAATACTGGACTTGTGACCATGCGTGTTCCCAACTTTACATAGAAAGTCAACCACAATACTCGGAAGTAGAGATAAAGATTAGTTAGACAGCGATTAATATAAAGCGGCAGTTGGAGATAGTGTTTGCTATTTGCAAACATCATTGAAAATTTATCGTGTACTTGGTTTTATCAGTCCTCTTATCACAGTCATTCATTGGTAATATTAGTGCTGTAAAAAGCTGGTGCCTAGTGGTACAATGGCCCCAATTATTTTTCATTTACAAGAGTTTTTCTTCTGTTTGTGTCTCCAGAAGTGAGGCAAACAAAACCCACATTTCTTTTTTCTTGTTCTCTTCATTCCTCTGGTCAAGCCAATTGTGGTCTTTTGTTTTCCAGACAGCTTCAGGTGCAAATAGGAGTGCAAGTATCGAAAGTATTGGTGTCTATATCCAGTCAGAGAAGTGGAAATGAGAGTTGTGCACATGCTTAAATTTCATAATGATTGAGATTTAGAAAAGAGGAACATGCACACACCTGTATAAACGTAATTTTCAAAAATCGCTAAATGCTTTTCTGTCTTTACATGCACACAATCTTACTGTGTATGCAAAGAGATCTGGTCCTTGGTAATCAGTAAGTCAGTGAACTGCACTGACTGCATGCCAAATGTATTTGGCCAGAAAATCTTTGTATTGTTCTGTGCTTACTTGTTCTGTTACTTACTTAGTTACATTTATTTTAAACTGTGAACGGCTCGGAGTTTGTAACCTCTCCCCTTCCTCGCCTGCTTCAGTGTGGAGGTGATCAGGCTCGGTCACAGCTACTTCATTAACTGGGACCAACAGATGTTCTGCTCACAATGTAACACAGCAGCTGAGGCCAGGACCACCACTCTGAACGAGGAACTGGGACAAGTAAGTGTCCAGACTCACTCTGTACTCTGCAAATCCATCCATCGTGCTTTGCTTTGAGTAGTTATATACTCCTAAAATGATCCTAGGTTGAATACATCTTCAGTGACAAGACTGGAACGCTCACTCAGAACATCATGACGTTCAATAAGTGCTCCATCAATGGACAGAGTTACGGTAAGGACACACACAATACATGTGCATGTAGCAGAGACCGTATGTACGTGTATATCAGAGCTCATACATGTGGTGCCGATGTGTTTGTCAGGTGATCTAACAGACCCACTGGAAACTCAGCCAAAGGTGTGTATGAGTATTTTTTGATCAATCATAGCTCACATGCATGTCTGTTATCACCTGTGATTTTATTTATCACTCATTTGTCTTCAGAGGCTGGACTTCAGTCCCTTCAACCCGCTGGCGGACCCAGACTTCTGCTTCTATGATGACAAGCTGCTGGAATCAGTGAAAGTGGGAGACTCGTGCACTCATGAGTTTTTCCGCTTGCTCTCCCTCTGTCACACCGTTATGAGTGAGGAGAAAAGTGAGGGTGAGCTTAAAAAAAGAGAGAAGCTGCAAAACAGCAAATAATGACATCAAAACTCAACATCTGCTCATTCGTTATCGTATAATATTTAACGACTGTTTTACCTGCCTGCACAGGAGAGCTGGTTTATAAGGCTCAGTCTCCAGACGAGGGCGCTTTAGTGACGGCGGCTCGAAACTTTGGCTTTGTGTTTCGCTCCCGAACACCTGGGACGATAACCACCACAGAAATGGGACGCACCGTCACCTACTCGCTGCTCGCCATACTGGACTTCAACAACATACGCAAGCGAATGTCTGTTATAGGTATGCAGCAATCTGTGCTTTTTCTTCTGATTTACCTACAAAAAACCTGCGTATGGTGGCCCCGAGAGGTCAAATGCACAGCAACATAATAAAACACCAGTAAATAGAAAAATTCTACAAAAGCACACAATGGAAAAGGAAACAAATATGCAAAAACAACACTTATAAATCATTGGCTTCTTTCAAGCGTGTCTCAGTGCAATCCTCCACATATTTTGGTTCCTGTCACTTACGTCACATTATTGTCTTGTTTTGTGAGATTTGGGTTTTTTAACTTTCATTGTGCATTGTGTGCTTTTGCAGCATTTTTCTATTTGTGTTTTCGTAAGTTGCAGTGCATTTGACCTTTCAGGGCCACGTGTATCTGTGCAATGTCACAAGACAATCACTTAACAGCTTGCCATAGCAGAAACTGGTATGGCTGTACAGTGCTGTTGTACAGGATGGCATTGTGGTGCAATCTTTATCTTTGTTGCCACATTGTTGCATAAAAGTTCTGGGTTTTAACCTTTGTTTTCGGGGGTTTTTTTGGTCTTTCTGTGTGAAGTGGGTTACTCTGGCTTCCTCCCACAGTCCAAAGACGTGCATGTTAGGTTAACTGGTGATTCTGGACTGCCCGTGAACGTGTATGATTGTCCTTCTCTCTGTGGCAGCCCTGCAATAACCTGGTGACCTGTGTAGGGTGTATCTCACCTCTAGACCCCTTACAGCTGAAATATGCTATGAATGGATGGATGGATGAATATGCTGTAAATTTGACCTCTGGTCATAAATTACTTTTACCTCTGCTGCCAGGCTCTGAGGACACACACATACACCCATAATTATAAAGACTACCGGTGGCCTTTGTTGAAGAGTTCTTCCGTTATTGTAAAGGTGATGGAAAAATTGTCTGAATTGCTGAGATTTCTTTTTTCTTCATTTCTCTCTTTTTTATTTTCAGTACGTAACCCAGAGGGCAGGATTCGTCTCTACTGTAAAGGAGCTGACACTGTTCTGTTGGAAAGACTCCACCCTTGTAACCAGGAAGTAATGAGTATTACTTCAGACCACCTCAATGTAAGTCAGCTCTTGGACGGATGG
Organism: Haplochromis burtoni; assembly: GCF_018398535.1. Classification (NCBI taxonomy): domain Eukaryota; kingdom Metazoa; phylum Chordata; class Actinopteri; order Cichliformes; family Cichlidae; genus Haplochromis; species Haplochromis burtoni. The sequence continues at coordinate 211,833 of NW_024582565.1, read as the reverse complement.
CTTGAGCTGCACTGCCATCTAGAGTCTCCACACTTTAAAACAACTTTTAACAGCACTTCATTTTTATTTACCTTCTCCTAATGAGACAGTCAACCTCATCATGGCATGACACATTTCTTAGATTAAGTATAAGTTAAAAATCATCAAACAACACTACTTAATGCTTAGTCATGTGATTCTTAATGTCCCTGCTATATATTTTTGTTTTTCTACATGTTTATGTGTATATTTTTGGTGCTAGGAGTATGCAGCAGATGGGTTGCGGACCCTGGCTCTGGCCTACAGGGACCTGTCAGAGGATGAATGGGAGGCCTGGTCAGAGAGCCACCGCTTTGCTGATAAGGCCACAGACTGCAGGGAGGATAGACTGGCAGCAGCTTATGAGGAAGTAGAACAAAATATGATGGTCAGTGAGTTTATTTTCAGATAATGTATGAATCTCTATCAAGATAATGTGTCTTATTTATTGCGTGTGTGTGTGTGTGCG